>NC_061117.1:88333051-88633051 GCF_002878395.1 Capsicum annuum | reverse complement strand
AAAGTGAACACTCTATTGGGCTCTGAATAGACTCGATGACCTAATGACATAAGATTGAGAAATGCCTCAATTTTATCATAACTCTTGCATAAAATTTGCCCTTGATCTGTATCATCTAAAAAGACTTAGATTCTGGCCTCAATCCTTTAATAAATTTATGCCTAATAATCTTATTGGGCTGATGGTAATATGGTAAATCTCTTAAGTAACCCTCATATCTCTTCCAAGCTTTGGGACGGGATTCGGCATATTTTTGAACAAATCTAGAAATCATGTCTCTAAGATATTTTATTTTTTTAGATGACAAGAACCTGTTGTTAAACTTTTCAAACAAAGTATTCCAAGACGTGATAGACCCTGATGGTTCGTTCTGCAACCATTGCATTGTTTTCCCAATCAGTAAGAAGTAGAATAGTGTCAACATCATGTAGTCATCTAAAATACTTTGGCTCATTAGTGTAGGGTATTAATTTTTTGGGTTTCTTATTCTATTATTCCACCTTATTTCATGCTTTGTTATGAATTTATGTACTATTCATTATCTTGAGTTGAGGGTTATCAAAAATAATTTTTCTACTTCTTTGGAGGTAGTGGTATGGACTACATACATTTTACCTTCCCCAGACCCCACTATGTAGGAATACACTGGGTTTGTTCGTTTTGTCATTGAAGTTGTCACTCAACGTAATAAACTTTACTAGGTGCTTATGTGTCTTCTTTTGGTTTATCATGATATTGACTAGAGTTCTGCACTAGTTTCACTATACCCTCTTTAAGCTCAAAATTTCCAATGATATTCAACTTTACTATAGCTCTATAGGCATTTTCCTCATTTAGCCTTACAAAATTTAACACAAGAATATGTGGTGTGGGAGGGAGCTGAAATGCAGCTCTATCATTGTCCTCATTTAGGTTATCTTAGTTGTTCAAATTATCACCCATCACTCTCAACTATATAAGAGTATGTTCAATCTCATAGTCAATTGGAATCAAAGGATTGCCCTGACTCAGAGTGTTTAGCATAAGCTATTATGTAACTTGAAATAAAACAAAAAAAATAGAATAAAATCTAAATAATTCAATAAAACCTAAAAATAGTATTAATTTCAAATTAAATCCTTGGTAAAAGTGCCAAAAACTTAATGTGTCTTTCCGCATACACAAGTGTACACATTCATACAAGTAATAAAGGATGTAAGTCCATATTGTCTTATGCTTACTTTGTACTCATATTTTACTAGAAGCTTTTGTATTAACTTTACCAAGTTTTTGAAACATACTTATTTCATCTTGGCCTCTTTCTATTTTATTTAGTTTTTCTTTTGCCTTTCTTATTGTTTGTTCCTAGTTGTTCTAGACTATAGGTTGGCTTATCTACTGGCGGGTTATGATAGGTGCCATAATGACTTAAAAAATTAGGTCATGACCAATTGGTATCAGAGTTTATGCATACCAATATTATAGTACCAGAGCTATGTGCCAGTAGAGTCCTGTAGAATGAAGTAGAGATATTTTTATCCTATCTTTGAGATGTTGTAGGGAATTCTTAGGAAAATCTATTCTTGACTCCTTACTGTATATTCATACTTCTATGAAATCTTAAGTAATTATTTTGACTCCACTTTTCTAGATGGATAGCATGAGCCACCAATTGGTTCAGATGGGACTTCTATGCGTGTTACAAAAGTTTTAGCTCAACTTTGAGCCATAAAATTAGATATTAATATTGAGGGTCTTTAGAATTAGCTAGAGTGTTTGGGCATAGCCTATGTTACGATGGGGTTTGTGAATGCCTCTACTTTTGTAGATACTATTTTAGCGATTCTGAGTCTTTTTATGGATACTTCATATCAAGTAGTGGTTCCCAGTACATCAAATGGTTCAAAAAATAGAGTTGAGTAAGTATTTCAATCATGGTTGGCATATGTTTCTCTCTATTATAGGGCTTTTAAGGTTTTTTATGATTGTAGTTAGGGTGATCCTTTTTATAGGGAGTGCCCCAGTCATTAGTTGGTTAACGAGTAGGGGTTAGCTCATGTTTACCATGATGTTAGAGCTTCACAGGTTTTTTACGATCGTAGAGATATCAATCATTAGTCTAAAGAGTGTCCCTGGTGTAAGATTATTAGTTAGTCCGTATAGTCAAATTAGTCTCTTAGAGTTGTGGCACATTCAACTAGAGGTAGTGCACTTAGTCTTTTAGTTGGTCCTTTAGATACTTAATCTGAGGTCAGACACATTCAAATTCGTACTTCTTCAAGCAGTCAAGAACCATGACTTTGGATTCCATCATTATAGGTATGCTTTTGGTCTCTGTCTTTTAATTTTAATTTTGAATTGTGTTGGGGTTTCCATACCCATCATTGGTTACATGCCTTGATGTTGCTATATTATTTGTCATATTCCTTTGGGTAGATTTATGCATACTTAACTAGCCCCATGGATAACTTCTTTCAGTATTGAATTAAGTGGATTGGAGTGGTAATTTCCTTGAGTGATGATTTTACCACTCATTCTCACTAAAATTTGTGCACATTACTTTGTTTTGAATGAATGAATGATACATATTGGTGATAAAATACACTAATATCCACACATTGTAGGAATAGAGTTGAGGAGATCAAAAAAAGTGGATTGGAGCTAAAAATGATCAAAAGGGAGCATAAAAAAGTGCAGCAGACTTGGAGCAGAAAGGCCTCAAGTACCGTAGATGTGGTTTGCTGACCATGATCACGGTAGTCAAACAAAAGTAATTAAACCACAATTATGGAAGTTACCTGCAGTCACATAACCGTGGTCCCAGCTAGACCTATGCGATCGCGGCTTTGATAAAGAAATCAAACAAAAGAAAAAAAATTGGAAATGCACATGGCTGATCCTAATTTTGACAAAAAGACTCAAACCCTAGCATCATGAATCACAATTCCATATTCCCCAATTTTAGGTTTAGCTCTTGAATTCATAGCCTCCATTTTATGGAGATAAAAATACTGTATAATTTTTGGGTGAAGAATACATTGGAGACTTTCTAAGTGGAATATTAGCTCACTTTCATTGTTGATTTGTGGGAGTGCCAATTTTGAAGTAACATTCACTTAAGCTTCAATAAATTACTTCAATGGATATTATCAGTATATCTAACCTTTTTTATCTTATGTGTAGCTAGATCTCCCTCTTGAGGTTATGTGTGAATATGGATTAAAGTATGTATGGGTTGTTATTTATTAGCTTCTATTTAGTAGTTCATATTTATGGGTTTTATTATTGCTATTCTCACTTGGTTGGGGTTTGATGGGAGAAATCCCTAAATTCTCACATGGGTATGATGAGTGAAAGGTCCATGCTCTAGAAAACTGAAAGGCATATTCAAAAGAACGGTTTTAGGTGAAGTTTAGGAATCCATTTCATCCTCAGAAGAGGGATATGGAGACCAAAGCAATGATACAAAATTGTATGTGTAGTTATCTAAATTTTCCCTAACTTAGACATAAGGGTGAATATGAGGTTTACTATTCCATGGATATTATCCTAAAAATAGGATGCCTAGATTAAGGTTGTGGTTACCAAATATTGAACACACCTATTAGGTATTCGAAAGAATCAATGTGTGAAAGTTTGGTGTTTTGTTTAAAGACTACCCTCAAAATCTATAACCAAACCTACCCATATTTGACTTATTAAATTGATATTGATTGCCAGCACCCACATATCGCTCCCTTAGTAGTGCATAATCCAAAGATCTGTGCAAACCTTTTAAAACTCTAATTATTCGTATCCCAAAATTTATAATAGAAAAAAATAAAAAGAAACATTAGTGCAGATACCTATCTCTCCTATTTTTACCTTCTTGTCACATTGGTTGTGATTTAACTTGTATCTATTATTTCGAAGTAACTTGATTATCACTTAAATTATTCCTCGTGGATTCGACCCTGACTCCAAAGATGGGTAAATATATTAATGATGACCGCCTTGCACTTAAATTGATGTAAAAGTTTAGCGTTATAAAAAATGGTGTTGTTGTTGGGGAACAATTTGGCTTATTAAGTTTGTTTGAAATTGTAGCTACTTTCTAGAATTCAAGCTTGTATATATTTATCTGTGATTTTTCCTTATAGGTAGATTTTATTTTATTCTTACTTTTCTCTATGGCATCTCCTAAAAATTATGACATTGGTAGTTGGGAATACTAGCGCGAAGACCCATATCCAATCTATGAAGGACCATACTTTAGGATAGATTGTAACTATTCTTCCTAGAGAGAAATAGACCCACCATCTCGATCCTATGAGGATTATAGGTGTCCTTTATGTAGTGGTAGAGATGGACATTGGGATGATTTTCTAAATACCCCTTCCCCCTATTATACTAACCAAATTGCTATTTATTCTTATAAGATTGATAGTTCTTATGATGAGAAGAAAAAGGAGCAACAAATTGGACCCATTGGTCTTGGAACAATGCTTCATACTATTTTGGATCGGGTAACTATAACCGGGGAGAATGGACAAGATTTGCACTAATCCTATAGGGTGTTATAATGGTAAAATGTCAAGGCAAAGGAATTCGGCAATAACATAATTCTTGTAAACATTGCAACCATGCCCATTTCCCAAGAGTAGGTCCATCAAGAAGAGAAACCAAGCTATGATGATGAGCTTGATCGCGAAGACTCCTCGATAACTTCCCAATCCACTGGTCATATGATGAAGAATAAGCTACAATAAAAGAAATGGAACTAAAGTCAAATGAAGAATTGATTCTAACCTCTTATGATGAGTCTAGTTCATTTTAGGGTGACAATGATTTGGAGGAGGCTAACCGGAATTAGGAGTTGAACCTCATTCAAACTATTTTTCAACATTATGCTTAGAGAATGTAATTAGGATTCATCCATCCAAGTAAATGAGGGATGGTCGGGAGACAGAGTAAGACTCCTATATTTTGGAATTTGACATTCCAAAGGAGTATGTGGAACTTCCTCCATCAATGGCCAAGGAACTCAACGCTCGATGTGTAACTAGTGGCCTATTGATGAACTCACTTTTACCCAGGGAGCCAAACTAAAAGTTTAATGTTAAGTAGGGTAAAAGATTCTTCAAATATTCAAAATGGCAAGATCAAAGCTTTCTCCCCATGTCCTCACCTCTTTCAAGTTTCATCTAGGAAGATATGAATTTTCTATCCCTCTGCCACTAATTGCACATTGAACGAAAGTTGGGAAGAATATTCAGCTCATCTAAGCGGAGACATAAAATGAAATGGTGGAGGTGTTGGGCTAGGACGTAAAACTAAGCACTTAATGGGAATAAACCCATCACACCATGAAAAGTGGAACATATCCTTTTTATTTAAGAATGATAGAATAGATTTTGTTTTTACATTTCTTTATGCATAATCCATGAAATTCTAGCACTAGGAGGAATGTTGAATGAACTTGAAAAAGGGAAATGTGTGAAATTAGCAATTTTGGACTAAACAAAAAGTGCAGGAGGCCCAACTTTTGGTCTCAGTTATCGCGACCGTAGTCCATGCCACTGTGATCGTGGTACTAGAACCACAATCATGGTTAAATCAGCTTAAATGACCATCGGAAGACCACTTTCCCTCACGCCCCTATTTCAATATCTCTCAAAATTCTCTTTAATTTTTGGCATTAGATTGCATATCCAAGTGTCAATTTATTATGTGCATCGTCTAACTTTATAAGTTGTCTCAACTCTACTGATTTGAATAATTATATACTTGGAACCTGTAGTTCAGAAGAGGCTTGAAATTATGATGTCATCATTAAATGTGCGCTTACTTTTGGTTATTGTTGTGGTTAACTGTTGTAGTTGGCGTACACACTAATGGGGAAGTCTTGAGTACCCAAATTTAAGGTTTAAACGTTGAAATGATTTTGTACACTTTATGTTTGACTTAATACCCCTATGAATTACATGTTAAATTCTTTGAGTTTGGGAGTATAATCATGATAACTAGGTCAGGGCCACTTAGTCTTAATACGTACATGCCTAATGGAACACAAATGTGGGGATAAAATTATATGTTCTAACTAAAGTGCAAAATTTTAGAGTACGGTCTCAGATACCACGATCGCGGTCCCGATGACCGCGGTCACATCTCCTCAGTCACGGTCACTACTCCACGATTGCCATACCTGAGGGTAGTGCCTACAAGAACTGAAAAATTTTGTACGTCCATTTCTTCCCCCAAAACCTTCTATAATACTACCACATGCATTTATTTGCTTAATCTAGCATATTTTTGGTGTGATAGTACTAATGATGGCCTAAGTCCATTTTTTACTGGATCTAAGCCTCAAAGATGGAGGCATTTGACAACACCGTATTCATGGCCCTAGAATGTTAGAACCACTACAATGTGGATTTGCACAGGACCAAGTTACTGCCTAAAACGGGTATCAGCTTGGACAAAGTAGAGGAAAAGTTCCCAAGATTTCAAGCTAGACTCACTCAGACTGGGTGGCTATGTTTTTCCCCGAAACACTGTGTTGCTAATAAGCATTGGGTGTGTGAATTATATGCTAACTTAAGCGTAGTTTCTTTCACAAACCCAGTGATGATGATTCAGGAGAAGAAAATGAATTTTGGGATAGATCAAATCAACGATGTGTATAGACTCCTAGATGGTAACATAAAGCAATTCCATGTAAAATCATCCGAGCCAGGAACCTGGATGGAAAATATTTTATGTCCTAGAAAAGATGTTCCCTGGGCCACTACCAAGAGAGACATTTTGATGAATGACTTCACAGTTGAGGCCAGACTTTGGCTGAATATTATCTATAGCTGAGTATCGCCACGCACTCACATGACCATTGATACAGACTTATGATCTTAGATGGTGACCTATCTTCTCTCTAAGATTACCCTAAATATGTGCAAGATTGTGCATTTCGAATGGAGGTACATCAAAAATCATAAAGGTACACATCTTCTCCTCCTTTCTCTTTTCAGAGAGTTATGTAGGAGGGCAGAAGTAGAGAAATATGCTACAGATACCTAGGTGCTCCCAGGACCCCATATCTTTCCACTCAAATTTAGAGGTGAGGGTGACTCGGGATAGAGCAAAAATAGGAAGGCAGACTCCAGCAAATTAACCCAAAAGGACACAGACTCTTATAGGCCTTCATCACTCAACCCCCTCAATGACATATTAGGTCAGATATGGGTTGTTAAAGAATTACTGTCTAAACTACCTCAGGGACTGGGAGATTCTTCCACCACTTATCACTTATATGTAGCTCAGTCACACTATGAGAAAGCTTATTCAACCATAGTTGTATCACATAGAGACCTCAACAAATCATATGAGAAAATAGTAAAAGAGAAAAAAAGTGAGATAAATTCTTTAAGAAGTAGTGAAAGGGGGTAAAGGTCATATTCAAGGTGCTCAAGCCCAACCATCAACTACCTTCACCTAGGATGGACAGTGTGGGCGAGGCCTCTACTAATTGGTCTAATTTTGATACTGGGTGTGATGGTGTAGAGTCAGCGGGAGAGGATAGCTCTTGATACATATTCAGGGAGACCCCTACTACTCGTGTTTGCTTGCACATGAAGTGGGGACACTTCATTATTTTAGTTGGGGATGGCCTAAGATTTGTATTATTTTGATAATGTGTAGCTAGATATTTTCGTTTGATGTTGTTTTGGGATGACACTCTGGATACTTTTTTATTTATTTGGTTTTGATATTCTATATCTTTAGGAACTCTGATGGTGCCCACGTTTTATGGATTACCATGTGATTTTTAGTTTTAGTTTTTTCTTTGACTTTTATTTTGATTTAGATGATACATGACTAGCTTTGCCCTATGATAGATTGAGTGATGTTATTTTTAAGGGTAAAGCATCATCTTTGGGTTTTGAGTCATAGGTGCAAAAAAAGTTTGAGTACCCGTTAGAATAAATGTAAAAAATACAAGGGAAGTCTAAGTACCTATGGCATTGTATGTTGTAAAGTTTGGGATCATATTCTAACCCATAGGTGAAGTCTGAGTAGCCATATGGTTAGTGTGCTCGTTTTGAGCCTAAATGTGAGTCTACCGCTTTTGTTATTGCCATAATTTTGTAAATTGTGTGTGGTGCTAATGTAAAATATACAACTCCCTCTATTTAAAAATTTTCAAAACAAGATCAAGGGCATGGACTTGAGCAAATTTGTAACAGGACTTTATTCTCTTTTTGTGGCATTATACACTTTGACATATGAATAGAAATAGATGTACCCATTTTATATCTCGTAGGAGGGACATTTGAGCTCCCTTTATGAATCTTTTATGCCATGTGTGGTAAGAATTTGGTATTCATCTCTTGTACACTTGTGTTATCTATAACTCTCCCCGTTAGTCTTTCAAAACTAATTTTCATTGTATATGATTGGAGAAATAATCTTAGGCCACCCTTGTGTTTTTGGAATCCACTCTAGACTAAAAAGACTACCTATGCATAATTATAATCCCTAGTACCCACCTTGAGCCTTTAGACCTTTCTTAGGCATACCCATTACAACCTATGATCCATTATTTTTATCCCTCTTTAGAACCAAACCATCCTTGAACTTGAAAATATAACTTGAGGCTAAAAGCCTAAGTTGGGGGTGGTAAAAATTGATAGAAGGAAGTGTGAGGCCATAAATTTGTTAATGAAATGCTGGATATGCCTAAGTGTTAAAAATAAAGGAATAGAAAAACAAATGATCCAACAAAAGAAATGAATTGCACGAAAGTTGCAAGAAAAAAAGATGAAAGAAATGGGTAAACAAAGGAAGCAAAAGGTAGGCATGATAAAAGAGAGAAAACAAAGCAGAATGGCCCATAGTCAAAGAGGAGGATTTAAAAGTGTGATGTAGATGTTCAAGGAAGGATGTAGCCATATTGTACTAAATTATATCCTACCCTAGCCCTAACCTACGTTGCAAGCTTAAAAAGTCCTTTGAGATCTCCGACCATTTACTCTCTTCATAATATTAATTGAAAATAGGGGCAATCCTATGGTATGACACTTATTGCATTGAGATTTCTTTTGTGAGGGAGAGATTTTTTCAATTAAATTCCTTGTTGCAAATTTGGTAGCTTGGTGTGTGAAATTCTTTTTTTGTGTGATGTTGGCATATGAAACAAGTTAAGGTTGGTGATTTTATCACCTTTCAAGTAATGTGGCAAAAGGAGTATAACTCAGTTGTGGCAAGAGGAAGCCATCTCTAGAGTATTGGTCATTATTGCTTGGTTTCTCTTTAAAGTCCTACATATCCTTGAATGTTGCATCTTATAATAAAGGGTGTGGTGGAAATTATCTTAGCCCCTGTGCAATGAGCTACTTGTGGTTGCAACTAAAGTTGAAGTCATTGTAAGCCTTAAGGTATAAAGTTTGGGCATAGAGAATTATTGTCTTATGGTAAGAGGTAGTATTGCTTGAGGACAAAAAATGTTTGAAGTTGAGGGAGTTGATGAGTAATGGTTTTACACTTCATTCTCACTAAACATTTGTGCACATTACCTTGTTTTGAATGAATGAATGAGATATATTGATGGTAAAATGGACTAATATCTACTCTTTGCAGGCATAGAGTTGAGGAGATCAAAAGATGTGGATTGGAGCTAAAATTGATCAAAAAGGAGAATGAAAAGTGTAGCTGAAGACTTGGAGTAGAAAGGCCTCAAGTACCATTGTCGCAGTTTGCTAACTGCTATTGCAGAAGCTAAGAAATATTCATTCAACTAAGATCGTGGAAGTTACCCGTGGTCCTGTAACCGTAGTCGCAGCCAGACCTATACGATCGCGGGTTAATGAAATAATTAGTCCAAGGGCAAAATTTGAAATAGGCATGGTTGATCCCTAGCATCATGAATCACAATTTTATCTTCCCTATTTTTTAGGTTTATCTCTTGAATTCATAGCCTCTTTTTTTTGGAGAAGAAAATATTGTATAATTTTTGGGTGAACAATACATTGGAGAATTTCTAAGTGGAATATTATCTCACCCCCATTGTTGATTTGTGGGAGTGCCAAATTTGAAGTAACAATCACTTAAGCTTCAATAAATCACTTCAATGGAGATTATGGGTATATCTATTCTTATTTATCTTATGTGTTACTAGATCTCCCTTTTGGGGTTATGTGTGAATAGAGATTAAAGTGTGTGTGCGTTGTTATTGATTAGCTTCTATTTAGTAGTTCATGTTTATGGGTTTTATCATTACTATGCTAACTTGTTTGGGGTTTGATTGGTGAAAGCCCCGAATTTCCATATTGGTATGATGAGTGAAAGCTCCATGCTCTAGAAAACCCAAAGTCATCTTAAAAAAAGGGTTTTGGATAAAGTTTAGAAATCCATATCATCCTCGAAAAAGGGATATGGAGACCAAAGCATGATAGACAATTGTGCATGTAGTTTTCTAAATTTTCACAATCTTAGACATAAGGGAGAATGTGAGATTGACTATACTATGGGTATCATCCTAGAAATAGGGATACCTAGATTAAGGCTTGTGGTTACCAAATGTTGAACACACCTATTAGGTATTTGAAAGAATCAATGGGTTAAAATTTGATGTTTTGTTGAAAGACTAGCATCAAACACTATAACCAAACCTACCCATATTTGACATACTTAATTGATGTTGATTGCCAACACCCACATATCACTCCCTTAGTAGTACATATTCCCAAGATTCATGCATACCTATTTAAACTCTAATTATTCATAGCCCAAAATTTATACTAGAAAAAAAACAAAAAGAAACATTAGTGTAGATACCTATCTCTCTCATCCCATTTTTATCTTCTTGTAACATTGGTTTGGATTTAACTTCTATCTAATTTTTTGAAGTAACTTGATTGGCACTTATATTGTTCCTCGTGGATTCGACCTCGACTCCAAAGTTGGGTAAATATATTGATGACGATCGTCTTGCACTTAAATTGATGTGTAAGTTAAGCATCATCAGTGCAACATTTGGGTTAAAGTCCCCTTTTTGTTGATATATTAGCCTTGGTGTGATATTTGAGAGGTAGTGGTTGTGTTTTTTCCTATGCCACCTGCAGTTATACTATTGTTGTTAATATTATTTCTTTGACTTTGATTAATTCTTACTTGATAATTACTAGACCAGCTTTATCTTTTTCCCCTTTTTATGATTCTTGCCCATTGGATTAGATGACTACCTTGATTAATTGTTTTTTCTCCCTATTAGTGAGGAGGTAGGTTATTGAGCAATTTGTGAAAGTGATGGTAGGTTTGGATTTCCATGGTTCTATTATGATTATAGCATTGGAAACTCATTTCTATAGCTCGCTCTTGAGGTTGTTTGATTTAAGGATTAACCTTCTAATTCTGTGGGTTCATTGTCTAGTAGTGGTCTTGATGTTCGTATTGATGTTGAGTTGAGTACTCCTTTATTTTTGTAATGTTTTTCACGGTCTAGTTGGGATGAGTTTGGTTTAATTGGGTGAATTAAAAAAATTCTCAATTCAATACTTGTTCATCCTAGTATGACTTTGTGGAATGTTTTTGAGCATGCATCGATAGGTTAGATAGGCCTACTCTCTGCATACCTGCTCAGTTTTTTTTTTATTTTAGGGTGATTGCATTTGATAGATTCTTGAGAATAGCCTGTCGGCATATGGTGTGGGTTTTTACTACTTTTGACCATGATTTCTTAGCTTCCCTCAGAAGTTTTGTATATCTACTCAGAGGGAGAAGTGTATTCTTATTAGGCTTTGTGTGGTTTCACCCACAGTCGATAGAGAATTCTAGAGTGGATCATTTAGTTCTTAGAGCTTGTTATTTGGACTCATGACTATTGATTTTAAGGGTCATTTGAACTAGTTAGTGGCTTCGTAGAGAACTCAGACATTGATCATCACCTTTTGAGTATTCAAGTAGACCTTAGTGGAAAATGTTGATATGCTAGTCCATGTGGATTTTTTGATGGGTCAGCTTTAGTTTTTCAAGGTTAGTATGATGTGACTACGTAGGTGGGACTTGGATGATGTTGGAGAGGTTCTGTGCAGTTCAGTGTAGACATCATATTTTGAAGGCAAGAGAATGTTAGATTTGTAGTTTGGAATTGGTTAAATGGTTCATGCTTGAGGTTTTCTGTCACGACCTGATTTACGAGTCATGATGGCACCTACTGTAACGGCCTAATTTTCTGGAATCGGAACGTCACACGATGCTCATGATCTCGAAAGACCACAAGCTTACCCTCTACTAATATCTGTACCTGAGCACTGCATAATATAGATAATAAATACAGAAACTAGCCTAAGGTTCAAAATATCTAAAAAGACTCAAAACTGAAAACTGAATACTGATACATCTGTTTGAAAAGCCTCTAAATTGTCTAAACTATGGAGTTGATGGGACATATCCCTAACTAAATTCGTCTATGGAAAATAAACAAAACATGATGCAATAATAAACTAAGGACCATCCTCGAATGAAGTGGACTCACTGCTACATCTACTGTTGCTGACTGGGACTGAGCCAATAAGGGTACTCTGGATCTCGTGCCTCTGAACCTATAGCGTCAAATAAAACACCATAGCGCAAATACAGCAGTACAAGAATGTACTGAGTATGAAGATGAGGTAAGGCTAAATGCAAGAGCTTATGCATGGACAATTACTTAGCTGAATAATTATGAGAATACTAAATGCGAACATTTGCATGAATGCACAAACCATAACTAAAATCATCATGACTTTGAATACTGAAACTTGAATACTACTTTACTGCCATCTGAACTCACTACTAATACTGAGATACTGAATAATTGAATCTCCTGATATCGATAACTCAATACTGAAGTTGCGATCAGTCTTATCTAGCGACTGATCTCGAAAACTGATGATGCTGAAACTGATTAACTGAATCTTCTCATATCAATGATTAAAAGCTGAGCTTACTACTTTCAACTGACTAAATCTAAGATCAAACCTCTCTAACTAATGATCCCTGAATCTACTATCAATGATAAAAAAGATTATGTCTGAGATCAAACGTATCTAGCAGAAGTTCTCTGAAGCTTATAATGAGAATAATCACTGAATCTAAGAATAAGATCAGGCCTATCTGATGGGTGATCTCTAGATCTGATAATGAGATTACTCAACTTGATTTGAGAATAAGATCAAGCCTATATAATCTGATAATGAGATTACTCAACTGAATCTAAGACTGAGATCAAGCCTATTTAACGGGTGATCTCTAGATCTAATAATGAGATTACTCAACTGAATTTGAGACTTAGATCAAGCCTATCTAATAGGTGATCTCTGGATCTGATAATGAGATTACTCAATTGAATCAAAGATTGAGATCAAGCCTATTTAACGGGTGATCTGTGGATCTGATAATGAGATTATTCAATAACTTTATGTGGGACCATGCCTATCTAGCGTGTGGTCCATAAGTCAATGGAACTATCTGAGTTCCTTACTGAGATAGATGATAATATCTGACAGTCCTAATTTCTAAGTTCTACTCTAAAGATTAATACTAAAACTGCAACTGTGGGAGTGCTCACTTACCGACATGCCCCAAATCTGAACTGGTGGGGTCCAACCTATAACCCTAGCTAGAAGGGTGTCAATACTATTACAGGTAAAGACCCCAACTCTTGTCAAGCCTCTCTAACAGATGACCCTAACAGGAAGTCAAGCCTAAGCCAGTATAATAGTCAAGCCTTATTCTAATGGGTGAATCCTGCTCCTGCACTGGCTAAGCATTTTTAGAGTTAAGGGATTGCTCCTAACGACTCTGCCTCTCTAATGGGGATCTCCATCCCTGTACTCGCTCGGTGCTAGCACCTACTCCCAACTGAAAGACTCCCAACTGATTCTTAACTGAACCAAACTGAGTTAAATCTGATACTGATCATGTTTCTTGAATGATCGGACTGAGTTAAGCTGAATTTACTTGATTCTATATCTGAAAAAATACTACTGAATCTCGTTATCTAACTGAATGATACTAAGCTCAGGATAGATTACTTGAATACTATTGAGAACTGAACTGAACACTTGAATACTACTAGATCTGAGCTGAGTACTGAACTGGGGATAGAATATTAGCGATACTGAGATTACTGAGAATACGGAGATTTCTTACGTTCTATATCTATCTGAGAGTACAAAGTTCTATAACTCATTGAGTTCTGAGAATCGCGGCTTGACTGAGATTATCGAGAAAATTGACTCTGGCTATTGCAGCTAATTTGTTGGATATAAATACCCCCAGGATTTCATGACATAAAGTAACACAAAATCATTCTTTAATAATTCAAGACCATGGACATTCATTCACCATCACAAACACTAAAGCATCTCTTCAATCATTTAGGAATCATAAATATGTGAGAGTATGGGGATACATGCTATTGGCTCATACTCCATTCAATAAGGTCTTGCGTCAAACACTTAGCATGTATTAAACTCTTAGCATCTATCGAATAGCACATAATTGGGGAATTTAATGCTATCATATCACAATTCATTCACTAAGGCTTTTCAACAAACACTTGGCATGTATGGTCTTGCACACAATTGGAGATTTCTAGTAAAATTCTATAATGGCTCTAATTCTTTCACATAAGTAATTTATCAAATATATGGGGAGCATGCTTTGCTTATTCAACAATTTCTAAGCTTAATTAACATGAATTGTAATGCCCCGAGATCCCATCTTGTGACGTCACACGGTGCTTATGGACCCGAAGGACCACAAGCTAACCCTTTACTGATATTTATACCTGTATACTGTATAATATCTGAAATAAATACGGAAACTAGCCATAAGGTTCAACACATCTATACATACTCAAACTAGAAACTGAATACTAATATATCAACATCTGTCTGAAAAGCCTCTAAACTATCTGAACTATGGAGTTGATAGGACATGCCCCCAACTAACTCCGTCAACTAACAATATAAACAAAATCTGATGCAATAATAGTAAACTGAGATTCGTCCTCGAAAGAAGAGGACTCACTGCTACTGCTGCTAACTGAGACTGAACTACTGAGGAAACTCTGAATCCTGTGCCTCTGAAACTATGATTTCAAATAAAACACCATAGCGCAAATGCATCAGTACAAAATGTACAGAGTATGTAGACGAGGTAAGGCTAAATGCAAGGGCCCATGCATGCACAATGTGTAAACTGAATAATCATGAAAACATCGCATGAGAACACATACATGAATGGATAGGTCGTAATCACAGTCATCACAACTCTAGAGACTGGAACTCAGATACCACTTTCCTGCAAACTAAACTCACTATTGACACTGAGCTACTGAATCACTGACTCATCTGATATTGATAATTGGGAAATATGGATGTACTTTCATCAAGGAGTGAGTTCTGAAATCTCTGAACATACTGAGATTATGAGTATCAGAAGCTTCTGAAACGAATAGCAACCCTATCTAACCGGTTGTCTTTGACTCTGTGGATAACAGTACTTCTTTATAAATGATTTTAAGATTGGCTTAACTAGCAACAGATCTTCAAAGTAGCAAGTAATCATACTTAATAGCCTGTATCTAACAGGCTTAAATTTTGTACACTGAACTGAGCTCTTTCTTGAAGTCTGAGACTAATTCTGAAACTGAGACCATGGGAAGTAGTTACTTAACCGACATACCCCTACTATCTCTTAGGGGTCCAACCTCTACCCCGGTTGGTAGGGTATCAATATCGTGCCACGGGTAAAGACCTTATCTTTATATGACCCTCATCTATCAGGTCCTCATACGAGAATAGTAGAGCCTTCATCTAACAGGTCAAGCCACCTCATCTACCCTCATCTAGCAGGTATGATGTCTCTCATCCACCCTCATCTAGCAGGTGTGATGTCTCAACCTACGCTGGCTACATAGTTCTGGAGCACAAGGATCGCATCTAAGGATTACACCCTCTAATAGTAGGTGAGTCCCCATCCTTGAGCTCGCTCGGTGCTAGTTTATACTCCCAACTGAAAGACACTGATTTGATTCTTAACTAAACTTAGACTAAGCTGAATCTGATACTGATTATATTTCTCAAGAGATCTGACTGAGTTACGCTCATATTACTTAGTTCCGTATCTGATGGAAAGGTATCAAATCATAGCATCTGACTGACGATGCAGAGCTTGAATAGATTATTCAAATCACTTCTGAGATTAGAATTGAATCACTTGAATACTATTAGATCTAAGCTAATTACAGTACGGATGCTAGATTACTAGCAATATAGAGATTACAAAGATAACTGAGATTATAGAGCCTGATTCAGCTCCGCACTTATCTGAAGATACATAGTTCTATAATTCACTGAGTTCTGAGAATCGTGGCTCGATTGGAATTATTGCAAAACTGACACGGGCTCTAGTCAATAGCTCTATTGTCAGGTATAAATACCCCCAGGACCCGATAACATAAAAGTAAAACGTAATCATTCTCACATCATCAAGATCATCCATTCACCATCACAATCATTTATGCATCAACACAAGCATTCATTCATCATCATAATCATTCATGCATTATTGCAATCATTCATTCATAGTCACCATCACTAATTCATCATCATAATTATTAAAGCATCTTCTCCAAGAAATTAGAAATCATAACATACTTTTCCCCTAAAAAATCCTTAAAGTATCGCATCAAGCATTTTGGAAACATAAACCTCTATTTATCATCAAGATCATAAAAGGGTCACTTTAGGCATCTTGGGATATTAATCATATCATAACATAGGGGAAACATGTTATTAGATCGAACTCCATTCAACAAGGTTTTACCTCAACCATTTCATACCTATATCAGCCTGAACATGTGTTTGGGTATCACATCGCTTAGGAGACTTCACACTATCATGTCATAGCTTACTTGCTAATCACTTGACATGTGTTAAGAACTTAGCATATAACAAAGATCACATAATGGGGAATTTACAACCATCACATCTCCACTCGTTCACTAAGGTCCTTCAACAAACACTAGACATGCATAGGTTCACACTTATTTGGGGATTTACTACTAGCAAGGAATAATTCATTCACTTGGTCATTTTATCAAACACTAGGCATACATAGACTAGCTCAAAATTTGGGGCTTCCTATTCAACATGCTATAATGGCCCATATTCTTCTTCTAAGATTTTATCAACCTATGAGAGACATACTCTGCTAAATCAACCAATTCTACACCTAAAAGTCATGAACACATCAACAATCGTAACACATAATCGTATCTTAGAAGTCATTAGATCACGATTTAACTACAATTCTTAATTTCTAGTCTCTTAGACATTTTATCGAACACCTCACATACACAACTTAGGCATAAGTATAATAACCCAACTACTCATCATGAACAACCAAATTTCACATGTTTCCTCTCATATATTATCATAGTTTTATACAAACCACGTAAGTATCCCATCTTGGAGGTCATTCAACATCAACAAGAAGTACATAATCCATTTACCACACAATACCACATACTAAGGACAAGGCTTGATAATCTTGTAGACAAACATGAACCACAACTCAGTCATAGCAAGAACAACAATTTCAACTCACAAGAATCATTAAAAATACATAAACATAAATCTTGGATATTTAGAAAAAAAGTACTTGAGCTTGTTGGATGAAAGGGACCCAAGAATCAACATCTACATACCTTGGGAAAACTCTTTTCTTGAAAACCTTCAAAAGAATTCTTGAATTTTGCTCTTGATTCTCTCTAAATTTTTGGTGGAAGAAGAGAGAATTTTTTATTTTGGAAACCCTAGTTTTTGGGTGAAAGAAGAGAAAAGAAATGAGGCCTTCAACCCTGAAGTGGGTATTTATAAAGGTTGGGGAAAGAGTGGAAAAAATCAAAATGCCCTTTAAAGAAAAAGAGTTAAAAATTGCTGATCGGGGTCTGTGACGGTCGATCTGACGATCTATCAGAGGGACTGATAGTCAACCATGTCATCTGTCACTCGAGTACCAAAACTGGGATATTTTGACTCGACGTGATAGTCAAAGTGCGGTCCATCAGGAATCTGACGGTCCACCAGATCGTCCGTCACTCAAGGGTCAGGAATGGGCCATTCTATTTTGACCAGACGGACCCACTGACTGTCCGTCAATTTTTTGACGGACCACCACTTTGGCCATCACATAATGATCAAAAAGAGGGGTCACTGCATTGGCTTGACGTGACACTTGATGGTCCACCAATGACCTGACAGTCCACCAGGTCGACCGTCAAACCAGGGCGATTCTGATACCATTTAGTAAAATGGCCATAACTCCCTCGTCTGATGTCGGATTTTGATGAAATTAGTATTGATGAAAAGCTTATTCAATGATCTACATGACAAAAAAAGTAGAAATTAGAAAAATACAACACGACATAAACATCAATCACTTTGAAAGTCATATATATGCACTCAAAAAATGGATTTTGGCTTAAGGAACAATGGGGTATTATATGAACACATCACTTAGCAAGCAACTTGAAAAGGTTTTATCATGAAAATCACATGAATATCATATACTAGGTTCAAATCTTGAAAACCTTGTAAATAAATATGAATTAAAACTCGATAATAGCATGAACTCCAATTTCAATTCACATGAATCATGAAAACTCATAAACATAAGAATCTTTGAATTTAGAAAAGGATTTGTGATCTTCTTGGATAAAAGGGCCCCAAGAATCAATATTTGCATACCTTAGGAAACTCTTTCTTGAAGGCTCTTAGAGAGATTCTTGATTTCTTGATTTCTCAATTTCTCTTGATTTTTTTAGAAGAAGAAAGAAGGGTTTTAATTTTGTAGAAACCCTAGTTTTTGATGTTGAAGATAAAGAATGAAATTATGATCCTTGATCATATATAAATAGTGACTAAAAAGAATGGGAAATAAACCAAAAGCCCTTTTAAAATCAAGTTAAAAATATAGAACTAAGGCTACAACGGTCGAAGTGATGATCCGTCGCTTAGTCTGACGGTCCGCTGGATTATTCGTCACACATCGGTCTGAAAAGTAACAAACTTCCTCGATGCGACAATCTCAATGATGGTCCATCGGATTTTCTGTCGGACGTTGACCAAGATGAGGCCATACTGCCTCAGTGGCACGGTCCCAGCGATGGTCCGTCATAGTCTTAACGGTCCAAATATCCTGGCCGTCGCACTTAGGCCTATCACTTCCTTGGTTGTAACAGTCTGGGCAACGATCCGTCGCAGGCTCGATGATCCTTCAACTCAGCTGTCGCACCTAGGCAGTTCCAACCGCTTTTAGTAAAACGGCCATAACTTCCTCATCCGATGCCGGATTTTGATAAAATTGGTATCGATGGAAAGATTATTCAATGCTATACATAAAAAATGTTGATATTAGAGAAATTCTATACGGTTCAAAATATTTTATTACTTGGGAAGACATTTCTCAACCTTTTAGGAATGGATTTACACTTCACTGAGCACGCTCTAAGGCTTAGACTATGAGAGAATTTTGCGGAGTCTTTTACCTACTAAATCCTACCAGTAGATAAACCAAACTACAACCTCGCTAATGCAATGGGTTCACTTGGTTGAGATTGTTATTTCGGTCGCCACCGTATTTTTGATACTTTGAAACAATGATACATCAATAAGAGACATATAAATAGACCATCAATGCAATAACAATGAAGTAAGAACTCATTGGCATATCAATGAAGTGTTTTGGAGTCATCAATGCCATAACAATGAAGTAGGAACTTATTGGTATATCAATGAAACATTTTGGAGTCATTAATAGCACATGGACCTTGTTTGAGTAACCAAATACCTTCTGACATTCATTAGTGCAATAAACATGTAAGATTTGGAAGACAAGTAAGTATTGGAATGTCTTGATATCTTGTAGGGTGGAAACAAGTTCATTGGTAACGTAAGAAATCATACAAAACCATTATGGATCACATGTTATTGAATAACTTTGAAACTTTCTTAATAGAACAATTGTTCACTTTCATGCCAAAGATATGGTATAGAGTATGCTTTACATACCTGACTGTCAACCTTCAATACTAGTCCCAAATGGACTTCCCGTCTTTTCGGATTACTTATCTACAATGAACATATATAGCAATTTAGTATTAGCAACGAAATGTCACAATTCAATTATTTGAATTCACCAAACTAGTGGTTAAGTAGTAAGCCTTAATTACACCATAACGGGTGTCACTTTAACCCTCTTATACTCCAATTACATTCATATGCCATTCATATTCATACAACACAACTTATAAGTAACAAGGTATTTGAAATAGATAAAAATAATCAACATAGTTTCCATCACATGACCTGGTAAAGAGAGTACAAGATCATCTAGTAATAATAATGCAACCTAAGTATTTAGAATAGTCAATAACAATTATCTCTAAACAACATATTGAACATAGAAAGATAGAAAAAAATAGGTGACTCCTACTCCAATACCTCACCGTATCTGTGAATATCAACATAGTATAAACATCAATCAATAGTAGCAGCTATACTCAGATCTGCACCAAAAAGATACAGAAGTGTAGTATGAGTAACAAAAACATGGGCACAAAATTGCATCATTAGCTAACTAAGCTAAATCATGATATGAATAAATATAATAAAATGCAAGATGACATAACATAGTTAAGGTATAGACAAACCTGAAGTAACTCCAACATTGTTGTTCATAAACAAGTAAATAAATCAAAATAATAGCATAATGCAATATAAAGCATCAATAGAATAAATCATAACTACAAAATTGGCTCCCATATGAAAATTAGAGCAGAAAAGTAAATAAC
This sequence comes from Capsicum annuum, assembly GCF_002878395.1. Classification (NCBI taxonomy): domain Eukaryota; kingdom Viridiplantae; phylum Streptophyta; class Magnoliopsida; order Solanales; family Solanaceae; genus Capsicum; species Capsicum annuum. Next base: position 88,612,194 of record NC_061117.1, on the reverse strand, counting down.
CCATAGCCATCCCCCATAAGCTTGGAAGGTACAAGCAAGATAAAGTAATCTACCACAGTCACTTATCAACTCTCATAATACAGTTGGAATTCATCCAAGTCATACCACACTATAACCATCGATTGTCCATATTCATCATTTGTCAAATATTAAACACATATCAACTAACCATCATGTAATGACTAATCTTCATGTATCAATAAATCATCCCTTATCAACTTAACATCATTTATTAACTAATCTTCATATAGCAGCTAAGCATTACTTACCAACTAGTCAAAATTTACCAACAAAACAATATATATCAAGTAATCATTATATCATATCATACTATATTATAACTATTTTCTCATTTTTTAAACCTAGATAGATTGTCAACCTTACACCTCAATGACATCATATCATAAAAAGTATAACATCATAGTATAATACATATAGCCAGACCTATACCCATATGGATATTCAACAATATCCTCATAAATATCATTATATTCATCTTCTGGTCGTACTGAGCATGTATATATCATCATAATAATCTTTCAGCTTTATCGAGCATATATGTATCATCATAATCATCCTACGGTCTTGACGACATGTATCATCATAATCGTCCTTCAATCTTGTCGAGCATATATGTATTATCATAATCATTCTCTAGCCTTCTCGGGCATAGTACAACATCATAACCATCCTCTGGCCTTGCCAAATATATATATATATATACACCATTATAATCATCCTCAAAATGGTCAATAACATAATCAATAGTGTATTTAATAGGATAACCATGAAAATAATATATAAATATGACAATAATTGTACTCGAATTTGTGATTTATAGCATAACCAATAGCATGATAGCTAATATAATCATTAAGCATGCTTTTAAGACTGATCTATTAACATATTTGCCAATATAGTCAATAAACATAATCAATATGGATTATCAAAACATAGGCAATAAGTTAATGTAACACCCTTAAAATATCAGGTATTTTATTTTTGGCCTTTCCATGCTTTAAACATTGATTTTTTACTTAAATTATGTTTGGAGTAGAAGGGTGACCCAAAAGAGTTTCAGGATTTTTGAACAGGATTCAAGGAGGCTTTGGGTCATGGAGGCAGTACGCCTCCATGATATTAGCATGTCATGGAGATTAGTATTTAAGATAGGGCCTGCAGAATGGAGGATAGCCACCACGATAAGGTTTGTGCCACGAACCTATGTAATTTTCTGGCTATTTTGGGTAATTAAAAAGAAGATGATGGAAAATGGGATCCTCTCACTTATAAACAACCTTTAGGAACTATATAAACTAATTCTCATTAAATTTTACGATGCTAAGGCTATTGTTTCACTCCCAAAATCCTTTTTCTAAAATTTTTCTTTTTAAGTCAAGGCTAGGGTTTAAGAAGGTGATCATCTAAGTCTTAAAGGTATTGTTTTCTTCAAGTTCTTGGTAATTAAAGCATGTATCTCTCTCCCTTGAACTTATATTTTCTTAATGGCATAAATTGATTGTTGATGTATGGTTTTGATGTGGGTTATTACATAGTTGAGGGATTTTAACATAATTGGTCATGACATTGATTTTCCATGGTTTATTATGTAATATTCATATTTTATTATTAATTTTGAACACCATGGGGTGCATGGAAATGGTGAATAAACTAAGAGGGTCATGTGTAAACCTTCATTTGATGATTTTTCCTTGATTTAGCTTGAAAATGATGGCCCTCAACCTGTTTTGAAAATGACATTGAATATGATTTTGTCACATAGTTTGAATTTCTCACTTGCACTAATACATTGGCATAAAAGGATTAAATAGAGTATAAATGTTTTCTTTGAAAGGCCTTGGTGGTGATAAATTGATCTTGAATAGGAACCTTGGGGTTCGGTTGGTTAAATGGGTTTGAGTCCCAAATTATTAATTACTTAGATGGCTTTTGGGTTGATGGGTTAGAGTCCCCGTTGGCTAAATAATTGACATGACATGATGATATTATCTTGCAAATGATGTTAGTCTGATAATACCAATAGATTGCCTTGATGCATAATTGGTTTAATGAAATGGGATTGTGTGTTAACTATTTTTTTAGTCTTAAAAGAGTGTTGTGTAGCTAACCGTGGATATTAAAGGTCCCAAGGGACCGGTACTGAAAATCGTGTTTGCTAATGTAGGGGTCGATATGGCTTAATGGTTTGAGTCCCGTTGCTTATGACCAGGTGGATTGAGTCCATCTTATTATTATTATTACGTTATTGGGAGGCTTAAGTCCCCCATATCACATTATATGATCGGGTGCTTAAGTCACATTAGTATATGATTGGGTAGTTCGAGTCCCCCATATATATTTATAAGATTATTCTCTAGTTCGTGCCACTACACGCACTGGGGCACGACCAAGAAGTCAGAGTTGGGGAACATATAACTCGTGGGTGCTATTATATGATGGTTAAGTTACACAACCCAAGTTAAGTTTTTAAACATTCATGTGATGCCTTGTTCACTATCCAGGCATGTGATATATATATATATATATATATGTATGTATTTGTATTTGATGGTGTGCATGATTTTTTATTTAGTTTTGAATTATTACGCATGGAATTATTTGTTCCCTTATCCCTGAATTACATGGTAGTGCTCCATCAACTAATCATCTTCAGACACTATATCCCCATGTGATGTAGGGTCCGAGCGCAAGTCTACTTTTCCTACGCAGTGATTAGGTGTTTATGGTTAGTTCATGAGATGACTTGAAGTAGTGAGCTTCCATCCTATGGAAGCCTTCATTCCATATTTGGTTTCTTATGTCATAGACTTTATTTCATAATTGTTTTTACTATGGTCGGGGGCATGTCCTATCACTTTATTGGTACTTGGCTTTTGTTAGAGGCTTTATGGTACTATGGACTTATGTATTGTGGATGTTTCTGGATATTAATATGATATAGATTTCTTTTGGGACTTCTTATTACATTTTGTCTTATATTGGTATTAACCCACTGCTAGGTGTTCTTAGTTGTATTAGAATAGGTTCAAGGGGTGGTCTCTGGTCCTGAGTAGACTTAGGATTCCCATCATGGCTGTCCCTGGTTTGGGTCATGATAAATTTGGTACTAGAGCTTAGTTTTCCATGTCATAGGGTGTCCATAAAACCTAGTCAAGTAGAGTCTCTTTTATAGGTGTGTAACACACCATGCTTATAAGAGAGAGGCTATGAGGTATTTAGGAATGTTTTCATTTCTTTTTGTCTTATCTTAATTCTATAAAGTCTAAGGTCTTGAATCTCTCTAATTCTTATTTGTTTGTCTTTCAAATCATGCCTCCCAGACGATCTGAAGTACATGGAAACTCTTCTGTCCCTCCTAAGAACGATGTAGATGCAGTTTATCATACTTATAAGGTACATAGTCATTCTAGAATCGCTTCTTCTAATTGTTCTCGTGAAGTTCCACTACTCCCACTAATCCTTGTCTAGCTAGTGGCACTCATACCTAACTACCCCAGGGATATATTACTATTGTTGAGTTTTCCTAATCCATTTATCTATTAAATCAGTTGGTGATAACTCAGTCACGTTAGATGAGTTCTATTGGTATAGTTAGGAGTTCATCGAAGGCTCCTAGAGTTGGCCATTTTATGAGGTTGAGCTATCCAACTTTCACTGGTACTAAGGTTGAAGAGGATCCTCATGGTTTTATAGATGATATGGAGAAAATCTTTCGGGCTAGGCATACTATCAATGTAAAGGATGTGGAGTACGCTTCTTATCAATTGAAGGATATAGCGTACCAATGGTATGAAAAGTGGGATCAACTTAAGGGTGATAATGGTGAGTCTTATACATGGGATAACTTCTCCAGTTCTTTTCTTGACCACTTCTTTCCTCAGGAGTTAAAGAAGGTAAAAGTGGAGGAGTTTATGAATTTGTAGCAAGGCAGAATGAGAGTGAAGGAGTATGTCTTGAAATTCCACTAGCTTTCATGATATGCTCTTGAGGTAGTGTCTAGCATAAGGGATAGAATGAGGAAATTTTCTTTTGGTTTGACTCGTGAGTTGATTTTGGAGAGAAAAATGACCTTGTTGAACAAGGATATGGACAACTCTAGACTTGTGGTGTATCTGCAGAAGGTTGAGGATGAAAAAAAAAGTAAAAAGACATAAGAGAGAGGAAGAGTAAGAAATTTGGATATGTAGATCAGGGTGGAGACAAGTAAAAGAGTGGTAGATATGGTGGGAAGTGTTCCAAGAAGAAGTGGTGTAACTCGGGTTCATATTTGATGGCTAGTGCTCCTTTTTTAAAGTCATCCGGGGATTATCATTTTCAGAGTATTGATGGTTATCGGGTATAGGGTGCCTAATATTAGGCCAGTGGGGCCCAGTTAGCTCCACTATACCCTCCTTGTAAATTTTGTGATCAGTTGCATCGCGGTTTCTATGATGAGGGAAAGAATAGGTGTTTTGGTTGTGGTCAGATTGGCAATATACAGTGAGATTATCCTTCAAAGGTTGATTCTAGGTCCAAAAAGGTTCGTATTACTACTTCATTATTTCTTGCGCCAACAGGAACCACTTCTGGCTCCAGCAATGGTCAGAACTGTCTCTATGCTCTTACTACTCGTCAAGAGTCCGAGGCATCTCCTGATACCGTCACTGGTATGTTAAAACTTTTCATACATGATGTGCACTATTTACTCAACCTAGGTATACTCATTCTTATTTGACTCCATTTGTGGTTGTGCATTTTGGTGTCGGTCCTGAGTGTATTTCGGGCCTTTTTTCTATTTCTACCTCGGTGGGTGATTCGATGGTTTCTAGAAGGGTCTATAAGGTTTGTGTGGTATCTATTAGTGGTTGGGTGATAACGGTCAACTTAAACTTCAATTTAAATTCAAGGCGGTCATTGTCAATATAATAACCCAACAAGAGTTGAGGTCAAATCCACGAGGAACAATGTGAGGGGAGAATAGGTATGTTTGAAATGAAAGTACTAACTAAATTCAAACTTGAGATATAAAGATTTAGGGGTTTGTTTTCAAATATATGATTTATTTTAGGATTCTAAACTACTAATTCAAGACTAAGAATAATAAGTGTATAATAAATTAAAATGGATCTTGGGACTATGCTTTCCCAGGGGCAAGTTATGCACGGGAACATGACAATTCAGTTCAAATTGTAATTGTTGATGATGTGGCATACTAGGTTTAAAGTCCTTGAGGCTAGTTCTTCACAAAACCTCAAAGATGTCACCCATTGACTCTTTCGAGTACCAAACGAGTGTGTCACTTAAATCCACCAATACCTCAATTAGGCACCCCTATTTCTAGGATCGTACCCAAGGGATAGTCAATCTCATATTCATCTTTATGTCTAAAATGGTGAAAATTAGCAAACTAAGCCCAATAATTGTCTACTATTGTCTTGGTTCTTACATCCCTCTTTCAAGGATGATAAGGGTTCCTAAAGTTCATCCAAACCCCTCTTTCAAAAATGGTTTAGGCTTTCAAGAGCTTGGGGTTTTCACCCACAAACCCATTTTGGGTATTTAGGGCTTTCACCCATAAATCCCAATCAATTTACTTAAGCAATAGTAGAACCCAACACCAACACATTAGCATATACACATATTAATCACAACCCACACATAAATTCACCCTATTCTAACATAATCCCAATAGGAAGAACTAGAAACTCATAAAGCTAATATACAAAATAAACCAAAATCTCCATCAATTTGATTCATGAAAAATAAAGAGAATACACCACACTTTAAATTACAATGAATCCTCAATGGGATTTTCCAATCCTTCACTTTGGAGTTTCTCTAATTAATTTCTGCCTCAAATTAGTATAAATTCAAGCTCCATGCTCCAAGTGATAAACCCTGAAGTAAGGATAGGATAATATGTATTATGAAAGATAGGATGAAAAATGAGTTAAAAATCCCTATTTAAGCCCCAATTCCTCATTTGTCAAATATTACAAAAATGCCCTTCAACCTTTTCCGCTCTACCGCATTGCCATCCCTTGACTACGATCGCTGTATTGCTATCACGGTAGTCATATCATGATCGCCCTATGGTTGATTGTGACCCTCAGTCTGCGATCGCGATAACTAAGGATTGACTCCTAGGCCTATAATTTCAGCTGTTGTTTTTTTTGCTCACATTTCATTTCTTTCTCTTTCTACTTAGCTTATTTTTTAAAGTTTCCTTTCTCATCATCTTATTGCAATTTTTACCTATGAAAATGAGCATTAAGTAAGAAAGTAACAACAAACCAATGAAAAAGCATGATAATTTAGGTTTAAAAATGCTAATAAGTTGTCAAATTGACGACTTATCAACACCCCCAAACTTAAACTATTGCTTTTCCTCAAGCAAACAAGATCAATTCAACGAGATAGGGTATTTAACTCAATTCAAACCAAAATAAAAATGTACTACAGGAATAAGCTAAAAAAGCTCTACAAAGACTTACCAAACATGTCATAGCAACAAGTAAACCAAGATTTTTCCAATAAGCACATATTTATGAAGCAAGGATGCAAGTTTGTATCAAATGAATCTTCCAAATCAATAAAGCATCTTACGAGGAAATAGAAAATCTTCAAACTAATTCTCAATCTTCACAATGCAACTTACTTTATCCAATTACCCAAACCGAGAGTAATACTTCACCTCCTACACCAAAGTATCGATGTTGCTCACAAGTAACAGTTAGCTCCACACAAACAAAATGCATGGGACTTTTTAAAGGAGCTCAAATATTGAAAGAATTCACACTCACTCTCACAAAGAAATTCAAATACAATTAGTAGAATCATTGGCTTGCCCTTTGTGTTTTTTGCCACTAATGTAGACTTACCTAGTTTGGAATTACCAAGGTCTTGTGGGTCAAAATGAAGTTTTAAGGTGTGGGAAGGAATATATATAGATCAAGTGGCTAAAATACCTCCTTCAATGAAATTTCTCAACCCCTTTTACCGATAAGTTTTCAAACTATCCACCTTATTCTCTCACAAATCATTTCTCATATTTTCCTACTTTTTTTTTAGAATTTACAAAACAATTCAAGGCCACCATTTTTTTCTTCATTTCTTTGTCTTTTTCAAGAGACTTTCTAACCTTAAGTGCTTCTTAGCCCCCCTTATTTGCCTCATTTCTCTTCATATTATATGGTCTAGGTTATACAACTTCACCATTAATTATGTCTCTTGTCCCTTAAGCACATTATTTGACCACCTTACATACACCTTTCTTGGCTCATCTTAAAATATCACATTTCCCCCCCCCCCCTCAAAACTTAGAGTTTGAACCATCCTTATATTATTTTCCCAACTACACCACCACCACAAACTTAGGATTTCCCCTATATTTCATTTCTTAGAATCATGCAATGCATCAAAGAAGGTTAAGTTCCAAAAGGAAGATTTTAAAAAGGGCTTAAGTATTTTAGCAAGGTTATCATTAGACAAAGAAAGAAAAATGGGCAAAAACACTCAAAGGGGTTGACTAGGGAAAAATGTTTAGGTGGGAATTCGGCTATGTGACGGGTCAGAAATAGCATCAGGTCATTCTCCAAACCAAGCTTGTCTAGTATTTCTATTTAAACATACTCGGGAAAGTTCTAGACTACACATATGTACAAGAATTATACAAAAGTCTCACCACACATGGCATCGTACTCATAGAGCAAAAAGTTAATCTCCCAACCAATTCGATCAATATGAGCTTAATAGGTTACTCTAAGTCATGACTCATCCTTGTAAAGAGGGATCTAAAAATTGAATTTAATAGTCTCACTCAAAACGAAGCTGAAAAACATCCTTGATCTCTTTTTTTTTTCAAAAAGAAAACTATTATTTCATTTCTTGCCAATGACATTTTGAAAGAATTTTTGAGTTTTTGCCTCTTCCTAAAAAATTAAAGAAAAACTTAGGTGAATGCAAGGCAAAATTATCATTACACTTTATGGGATTCTTTTCTCACAACTTTACATATCATCCATTTAGTTCATAAAACACTCATGGCAGTAATGGAAACACAAATGACCCATTAACTTTAAGAATGGCGTCACTTAATCTATCATAAGGTAAGGCAAGCATTCATGTCCCTTGGGTTACTTAGACTTCACCCGGATATGCTATGACAAGCACACAATTGATCACTCCATGGACACAATATTCATCCATAATTTCAGCAAAAAACCACTGGTTATACCACTTATAAAACCAATTGGACTCAAAGATATACTCCAAAAATGATCACACAATGCCCAAGAAAGTTACATTAACCTTTACAAGCATATAAGACATTTCTCTCTTGTTGACATTTTAAAAAACATGTGGTGTGCATGTAAAGTCAGAGCTTGAATAGGTAAAATAACAACATATGTGAACAAGCCCAATGTATGAATTCATCACCAATCACTCCACTTATAATCATACTAACTTATAATCATACTAACCCAATTAAATCACTCACCACTCAATTAACCAAACAAACCTTAAATGGGTATTTCATCAAACACATGGTGTGAACTAGTGTATGAAAGCAAGAATTTAGCAATTTAGCATTTGAGACAAGGCACACATTTAAAAATCTTCATCCTAACAACAACATTATACCAAATTAAGCTCAAGTGAACTAAATTCATACAAAAATAAACCATGGAATGTGATCATTCGTATTTTAAAGATCATACTTTGTAAGATTAGTAAAGAGAGGAAAGTGATGAAAAGAAAGTCCAATATAGTTATTTGGGGTTTCATTTTTAAGGCACCCATTCCAACTCATGCTATCACCTACAAACACCCTAAAACAAGCTAAAAATAAATTTAAAATGTTAGACAACATCAAGAAAAATTCTTTGGATTGCCTCCCAAGAAGTGCCCTAGTTAAAGTCGCGGCATGACATCTTTTCCCTATCAAATTTATGTCTTCATTTGGAAGATTTGAAATGGCACCCAAACTTTATATCAATACATCTTTGAGCCATTTTTGGTAAAGGTGAAGACAAAATAGAATATTTTCTATTTTTCCACTTTGATGATTTAAACCTTGTACCCAACTTCACATCAAACTTTCTAATAGGATCGTTGGGTATTAGTGAGAGCATCAAAGATTTACTTGTTACACACCAAATTTTTCATTTATTTTCCTTAAGTAAGGGGCTTCATTTTTCCCTTTTTGAATGACAAACTCCAAAATATAGGGATTTTCCTCCTCATTTCAAAAATTCATCATTTACTTGGGTGGTTCAACTTTTATCACATCCACCAAACATAATGTTGAAAAGTGGTTTGAGTGAGGTCTTATCCCTAGTTTCAGAGTTGCATCTATTTTGACATTCTCGACCCGAAATGGACTAGAGCCTTTACAAAAGATTTGCTTGGCTTTTTTTTTTTACTCTAGTACTATTTCCTCCATCTTGGCATCTTCTCTAATGTTTGGTTTGGTTGGTTAGGAAATCACCGAGGATTCATCAACATTGAGCTCATTTGGAAGAGTGGGCATAACCATGGTATTTGAAAAGTTTACCTCCATATCCACTTCTTCTATTCTTTCGATTTTCTCTTTACATTCCCCTATGTCTTGATACATGAGTTGTATGTTATACCCTATTGTTTCTACCCGATCCAAGATAAGTTGAAGTATTGTTCAATCCCATTATTTCCAATGCTTCATTCTTTCTTTGCTTCATCTTAAGACCTATCAAAATTATAAGAAGAACTAGCAATCGAGTTAGTATAACGGGGATAGGGGCATTTGGGAAATCACTTCAATGTCCATCTTTACTATCACATAAATAAAAATCATACTCCTGCTAGGATGAAGATGGTGCACACATTTCTCTCCGAGGAGCATATCTAGAATCTTGCCAAAAGTGGGGTCTATTATAATATTAACACGGATCATTAAGATAATATTTCCAAACACCAAAATCATGTTCATTCCAAGATACCGTAATGATAAGTAAACTAAAATAAAAATCTACCTAACACAACAAATAAAAGAAAATCACAAACAAATATTTACAAGTTTGAATTCAAGCAAGTAAGCTAAAATTCCACACTTACTCAATACACCAAATTGTTCTCCGACAACGTCTCCATTTTTGATAACGCTAAACTTATATGTCAATTAAAGTTCAAGGAGGTCATTGTCAATATGACAACCGAATAAGAGTCTGGGTCGAATCCACAAGGAATAATGTGAGTGGTGAATGGGTAAGATCAAAATGAAAGTACTTAATAAATTCAAACTTAAGATACAAAAATTTAGAGATTTTAAACTTTTTCAAAGATATGACTAACTTTGGTCTTCTAAACAACTAATTCAAGACTAAGAATAATCAGAGAATAATCAATTAAAATGGATCATGGGACTATGATTTCCTAGGGGAAAGTTATGCATAGGAACATGACAATTCAGTGCAAATTCTAATAGTTGATGGTGTGGCAGGCTAGGTTTAAACTCCTTGAGGCTAGTTCTACAACAAAACTTCAAAAATATCACTCATTAACTCTTCTGAGTACCTAACGAGTGTGTCAATTAAAGCCACCCAATACCTCAATTAGGCACCCCTATTTCTAGGATGGTACTAAGGGTTAGTCAACCTCATTTTCACCCTTATGTCTAAGATGGTGAAAATTAGGAAACTAAGACCAATAATTATCTACTATTGCCTTGGTTCCACATTCCTCTTTCACGGATGATGAGGGTTTCTAAAGTTCACCTAAACCCCTCTTTCAAGGATGGTTTAGGCTTTTAAGAGATTGGGGTTTTCACCCATAAAACTATTTTGGGTATTTTGGGCTTTCATCTATAAATCCCAATCAATTTACTAAAGTGATAGTAGAACCCAACACCAATACCAATACACAAATGAATGACAACCCACACATAAATGCACCTGATTCTAATAGAATCCCAAAAGCAAAAAAAAAATCATAAAGATAATAAATAAAATAAACCTAAATCTCAATTAATTTTATTCATGAAAAATATAGAGAATGCAAAACACACTTTAAATTCCAATAAATCCTCAATGGGATTTGTCAATCCTTCACTTTGGAGTTTATCTAATTAATTTTTGCGTCAAATTAGTATAAATTCAAGCTCCAAGCTCCAAGTGAAAAACCTTAAAGTAAGGATAGGATACTATGTATGATAAAATATAGGATGAAAAATAATTTAAAAACCCCTATTGAAGCCCTAATTCCACATTTGTCTAATACTACAAAAATGACTTTCAAACTTTTTTGCTCTACTGCAATCCTTATCCCTTGACTACTTCATGGTACCGCTATCGCGGTAGTCCTATCACGATCACCCTTTGGTTGACTTGTTGACTGAGCATGATATCAACCCACAGTCTATGATCATGGTAACTGAGGGTGGACTCATAGGCCTACAATTTCAGCTTTTGTTCTTTTTGCTCATATTTTGTCTCTTTCACCCTCTCCTTAGCTTGGTTTTATCAGGTTTACTTTCTTATCATCTCATTATAATTTTTACCTACACAAATGAGCATTAAGTAAGAAATTAACAACAAATAAATAAAAAACCATGATAATTTAGGCTTAATAAATGCTAGTAAGTTGTCATATTGACAACTTATCATTGTAATACCCCGAGATTCCCAACCGATAGCAGAACCAGGCTTTAAGATCATGAGAAATAAATCTTATAGATTTTGTAGTTTTATGATCAATTTTGATGTATATTAATGCATTAAATACATCCTATCTATTAGACGAATCAAAACATCCCTTACCAATTGAATTTTTTAGAATGATTTTGGTGTAGTCAACTTCAAACAAACATATCTTTTTATGTACTATGAATTTTTAAGATAATGAGCTAACAATAGATATATAATTGAATTATCTATCTAAAAATATCAATTTTGCTAAAATTTGATAGTGGAGTAAAAATTTATGGCCATTTTACTGAGACCTATCCGAGCTGTCCAGGAGCGACGGGCAAGTTGACGGACTGTCAAGTCAGCGATGGACCGTCACTTTGGAAATCGAAAATCAAGCATTAAGGACATTTTATAGCCCAAAAATGATGGTTTGAGTGATGATCAGTCACCAGAGTGATGATCCGTCACTCAGACCGTCAGTTTTGTCTGAAACAGCGTTGAAATGACTTTTTAAAAGGATTTTTGGGTCTTTTTCCACCTTATTTAATATCCAATCACGTCTAATAAAAGAACATATCTCCTCATTAATCAATAACATCAAAATTAGAGGTTTTTTCAAGATCAAAACCCAAGAACAAGACTCAAACCCTTCTTCAAGAATCTAAGAAATTGAAGTTCTTCAAGTTCAAGAACCATCAAGAAAACATCAAGATTGGTGTTTTCCAATCCAAGAATTTTTAAGAAAAGTTAGCTATCTTTCAAGATTAAAGCTTTTGAGGTATGTTAAATGTTGATTCTTGGGTTCCTTCCACCCAAGAAGTTCAATAATCCTTTTCTAAATTCAAAGATTACAATTTTGTGAGATTTTCATGATTTATGTGAATCAAAGTTTTTGTTTATGTTATTGTTGAGTTGTAATTCATCCTTTAGAATACAAGTTGTAAGTACTGATCCTGATATGGGTTGAATTGTATCATGTCCATGTTAAATCCCTAAATTTTGTAAGTTGGTTGGTGTAATCATGATACATGGGTGTAGTATTTGTTGTATAAGTAAAGCATGCTCCCCACATGTTTGAAAAAATTCTTTTACGAAGGAAATAGAGTCACTATATCATGGTTAGCGAGAAATCCCCAATTATGTATAAGTTCATGTAAGCCAAGTGTTTGTTGAAAAGCCTTATTGAATGATTTATGATATATTGTATGCATTCCCATTCACGCGTATTCCTTATTGAGTGAACTTTAAGATATTGGTATGCACTTCCTATACCATTAAATGTTCATGATATTCAAGTGATTGGCGAGATGTCGCATTGATTATGTTGTGGATGATAGCCTATTGTCATGTCTTCTATGAGTTTTCCTGTGTTATGATAATTATGTTATCGAGTCTTGGGTGTGTTTAATACCCAAAATTTAGCTGCTTATCTAGAACTGAGTCAGTCTCAAGATAAAAATCAGCCATGCTAAGATCAGTCGATTTCAGTTAGTGATAGATGTTAAGAAAACTCAGTAATCTCACTATTATGCCTAATCCAGCTCAGTACTCAGTTCAGACCTCTTAGTATTCAGCATTCAGTTCAGATTTCAGTAAAGCTAAGTATGTTATAGAACTCAATAGTATTCAGTCAGGTAACGAGATTCAGTAATCTATTGTAAGTCTTAGGAATCAAGTGAAATAATCTTAGCTCAGTTACCCAGTATGATCAGTAACTGATTCAACTCTGTCTAAGTTCAGTTCAGAGTCCTTCAATTGGGAGTAGTAACTAGTATCGAATGAGTACAGGGATAAAGGCTTCCCCGTTAGGGAGGCAGAGTTGTTTGTAACAGTCCTGAAACTCCAGAACTGCGTAGCCAGCACAGGAACAAGAGTCACCCATTAGATTAACGCCTGACTATCATATTGCCTTAGGCTTGACTTTCTGTTCAGGGTCACCTGTTAGAGAGGTTTGACCATAGCAGAGGTCTTTATCCATGGCACGGTATTGACACCATTCCAGTTGGGGGTATAGGTTGAACCCCACTAGATCAGATTTGGGGCATGTCGGTTAAGTGAGAACTCCGACAACTGTAGTTTCAGTATCATTCTAAAGAGTAAAACTCAGAAATCAGGACTGTCAGATATAGTCACCCATCTCAGTAAGGAACTTAGATAGTTTCATAGATTCATAGACCACCTGCTAGATAAGCCTGGTCTAACATAATGTTAATTAGAATCAATACTAATAGATCCAACGATCACCAGTCAGATAGTCTTGATCTCAAACTTAGTCCATCATTTCTATTATTAAAAGATTTAGAGTGCTTTCGCTAGATAGGTCTGATCTCAGATTCAATAATTCTTTATCATTATAAGTAGATTCAGAGATCATTCGCTAGAAAGGTTTGATCATAGATTTAGTCAGTCAATAGTAGAATGCTCAGAACTCAGTCATTGATATGAGTAGATTTAGTTAATCAGCTTCAGTATCATCAGATTCATAGATTAGACTGATCTCAACTTTAGTACTTAGTTATCAATAATAGAAGATCCAGTTATTTATTTTCTCAGTATTAGTAGTGATTTGAAATGTCATTTAAGCAATATACAAGTCTCAGTATTCAGAGTCATGATGATTTTAGTTATGGTGTTGTATTCATGCATTTGTCCTTATTTAGTACTCTTATGATTATTTAGTTGAGTTATGTTCATGCATAATACCTTGCATTTAGCCTTACCTCATCTAGCATACCATACATTCAAAGTATTGATGCATACTTTTCTCTTATGCGATGGTGTCTTATACCATAGGGTCAGAAGAACAAGATTCAGAGTACCCTTAATAGTCTAAACTCAGTCAGTAGCATTAGACATAGCTGTGAGTCTTCTTCATTGAGAATGATCTTTATTTTATTATCGCATTAGATTTAGTTTATTTATAGTAGACGAAGTTAGTTAGGGACATATCCCATCAACTCCACAGTTCAGACAGTTAGAGACTTTTCAGACAGATGTATTAGCATTTAGTTTTTATTATTGATTATTTTAGATGTTTGAACCTTATGGCAAGTTTCTGCCAGTTTTCTACATTTATTACAGTATATTATGTAGTGCTCAGTTACAGATATCAAAAAGGGTTAGCTTGTGGTCCCTCGAGGTTAAGAGCACCGTGTGGTATTTTGGTTACATAAAATTAGGGCATTACAAACTTGGCATCAGATCCTAAGGTACAATATTGTCCTAGGAAGTCTAAAAAGCTGCATCAAGTAGACTCTTATTCATGGGTGTGTTGTGCACCATATTTATGTATAGGAGGCTATAAGATATTTTTGGAACAACTTTCCTTCTTCCAGTATTCACATCGGGTGAGTGAGCATGAGCTTGAGTTGAACTCTCAGTCTAATTGATTTCCTCCTTTCGCTTACTGAATATGCTTCCTCGTAGAGATAATGCTCGTAGGGTTGATAACAAGCCACCTCAGCCCGTAGATCTTCCAAATGAGAATGTGTCACATGCAGAGTTTTTGGTAGCTTTTCATGCGCCATCCCAAGCTGTGATGACTAATGTCCAGGGGAATCGTTAGGCTACAACCCCACCTTAGAAAGTAGGGATTCAGCCGTAGCCAAGATCAGAAATTTCATTAGAATGAACCCACTAGAATTCTTTACGTCAGTAGCAGGTGAAGACCCACAGCTTTATTTTAAGAAAGTGAAGAATATCACCTAGATTATGCATGTTTCTGAGGAGGAGGGTGTAGAGTTAGCATCTTATAGGATGAATGATATTTCTTATGATTAGGTAGTAATGTGGAAGAAAAGTAGAGGGGGGGTGAAACTTCCATGAATTGGCAGGAATTTCTGGATGCCTTTCTAGACAATTTTTTCCCACTAGAGATGAGAGAAGATAAGGTAAAAGAATTTATGAACCTAAGGCAAGGATCCACGATAGTGAGGGAGTATTGTCTTAAGTTCAACCAGTTAGCTATATATTATCCCGATTTGATAGCTGACCCTAGAGCGAGTATGAGTATGTTTATGACTGGTGTGTCCAGGTTGGTATTGAAAAAGTATAGAACTGCCATGCTCAATAGAGAGATAGATCTTCCTAGGTTAATATTGTATGCTCAAAAGATAGAGGTAGATAAAATTAAGGAGAGAGAGAGATCTAATAAGAGATCTAGAACAGGTAGTTATAGCTTTTCTCAAGCAGGGTCACAGGGTGGTAACCGCTCTCTGCATAGCCAAAATTTTTTAGTCCAAGCTCCATCATTATGGGATGCCAGGCTCCAAAACCTAGGGTAGTGCCAGTAGTGTTTGTACCAATTTGCTTTGTGGAGACTGTGGCAAAAATCACCTAGGTGTATGTAGAGCAAACAGTAAGGTATGCTTTAGATGTGGTAAGCCAGGCCACAGGATATGGGAGTGTATAGTGCAAGCTCTGAGGGGTAGAGATTTGCATCAGTAGGGTGCCACGTCTGGTACCAATAGTGGTCAATGTCAAAACAGACTTTATGCACTTCAGGCTCGCCATCATAATGAAAGTTTCCCTAACATAGATTCGGGTACGTTATGAGTCTTTTATCTTCATGATATGCATTGTTAGGTATTTTGCTCCCGTTTGAGCTTAAGTTTTTAGCATGAGTGTTAGTTAGTAGAACCAGCAGTCAGACAGTCAGATTTATATAGTTTGTTTTCTCACCTTCTCATCTAATCATGCTATCAGAAAGCTCAGGGATGCAACTATCTAAAGATAGAGCATTCTATTAGTTGAGAGTATAACTCAATTCATGCATCATGCATTAGATTCAGATCCCAGATGTTTAGTTATGAACCAGTTCATAGGTGCCTTGTGCATCGCCTCAGTTTTCTCAAGTACTTTAGTGAAGTAAATATTCTTAGAGGGACATAGTGTCCCAAGGGGGAGATACCCTATAACTCCTCGATGTTTTCAATTCCTAAAACCCATTTAATTTTATGCTCAGATTCTTATTACAATCTTTGCATCAGTTATGATTGTATATTCAGTCATGCTTTCAAGAGTCAATTCAGTCAAATATTCATGCATTAGATATGCATGTTTAGTAGAAAAGTTTAATTCATTACTGTATTCAGTCATGTGTTCATGAGAGCAACTCAGTCAAGTATCCACACATCAGATATACATGTTCATTATGAGAATTCAGCTTATCAATAGTTTCAGCCGTATATCCCATGCATCAGATATGCATGTTCAAAATAAGAACTCAGAATATCGGTAGTTCCAGTTGCACAATCATGTTTTAGATGTTCTTGTACCTTAAGTAAGCTCAGCCGATCAGTACACTTAGCCTAACAAGCGATATTTGAGGATGACTGCTCCCAAGAGAGTGATATTGTAATACCCTGAGATTCCAACCGATAGTAGAACCATACTTCGAGATCATGAGAAATAAATCTTAGTGATTTGGTAGTTTTATGATCAAGTTTGATGTATATTAATTCCTATAATATGTCCCAGCTATTAGACGAATCAAAATATCTCTTACCGATTGAATTTTTTAGAAGGATTTTGTTATAGTCAACTTCAAATGAACATATCTTTTGCTATACTATGAATTTTTGAGATCATGACTGACCAATAGATATATAATTGAATTATCTTTCTACCTCTACCAATTTTACCAAAATCCGGTATCAGAGTAAAAAGTTATGGAAGTTTTACTGAAACTTGTCCGAGCTGCCCAAGAGCGACGGGCAAGCTGACGGACCATCAAGTCAGTGATGGACCGTCACTTTGGCCATCAAAACTAAAGTATTACAGCTATTTTCTGGCCCAAAAATGATGGTTGGAGTGATGGTCAGTCACCAGAGTGATGGTTCGTCACTTAGACCGTTAGTTTTTGGTCGTTTTCAACCCTATTTAACACCTAATCACGTCAAATCAAAGCACATCACTCCTCATTCATCCGTAACATCAAAATTAGGGTTTCTTTCAAGATCAAAACCCAAGAACAATATTCAAACCCTTCTTTAAGAAACTAAGAAATTCAAGTTCTTCAAGTTCAAGAACCATCAAGAAAACATCAAGATCCGTGTTTCCCAATCCAAGAACATTCAAGAAATGTTAGTTATGTTTCAAGATTTAAGATTTTGAGGTATGTTAGATGTTGATTCTTGGGTTCCTTCTACCCAAGAAATTCAAGAATCCTTTTTTAAATTTAAAGCTTATAATTTTGTGAGATTTTCATGATTTATGCAAATCAAAGTTCCTATTTATGTTATTGTTGAGTTGTAATTCATTCTTTTGAATACAATTTGCAAGTCTTGATCTTGATATGGGTTGAATTGCATCATGTCCATGTTAAATCCCTAAATTTTACAAATCGGTTGTTGTAATCATGATACTTGGGTGTAGTATTTGTTGTATATAACTAAAGCACACTCCACACATGTTTGAAAAAATGGTTATGTGAAGGAAATAGAGTCAATATAGCATGATTAGAAAGAAATCCCCAATTATGTATAAGTTCATGTAGGCCAAGTGTTTATTGAAAAGCCTTACTGAATGATTTATGATATATTATATGCATTCCCATTCACGTTTATTCCTTATTGAGTGAACTTTGAGATATTGGTATGCACTTCCTATACCATTGCATGTTCATGATATTTAAGTGACTGGTGAGATGTCGCATTGATTATGTTGTGGATGATATCCTATTTTCATGTCATGTATGAGTTGTCCTATTTTATGATATTTACGTTATCATGTCTGGGGGTATTTAATACCTGAAATTTAGATGCTTGTCTAGAGCTGAGCCAGTCTCAAGATAAAACTCAATAATGCTATGATTAGTAGATTTTAGTTAGTGACAGAAGTTAAGAAAACTCAGTAACTCAATATTCAGCCTAATCAAGCTCAGTACTCAGTTCAGACCTCAATAGTATTTAGTATTTAGTTTAGATTTCAGTAAAGCTAAATAAGTTACAAAACTCAGTAGTATTCAATCAGATAATGAGATTCAATAATATTTTGTTAGTCTTCAAAATTAAGAGAACTCAGCTTAACTTAGTTACCCAGTGTGATCAATAATAGATTCTGCTGATTTTAAGTTTAGTTAAGAATCTGTTCAGAGTCCTTTAGTTGGGAGTAGTAACTAGCACCTAGCGAATGCAGGGATGACGACTTCTCGGTTAGGGAGGCAGATTCATTAGTAACAGTCCCTGAACTCCAGAACTGCGTAGCCAACACAGGACGAGGAGTCACCCATTAGATTAAGGCTTGACTGTCATATTGCCTTAGGCTTGACTTTCTGTTAGGGTCACCCATTAGAGAGGCTTGACCATAGTAGGGGTCTTTACTCGTGGCATGATATTGCACCCTTCCAGCTGGGGATATAGGTTTAACCCCACTAGATCAGATTTGGGGCATATCGGTTAAGTGAGAACTCCCACAGTTGTAGTTTCAGTATCAGTCTTCAGAAATGAACTCAGAAATCAAGACTGTCAGATACTGTCACCCATCTCTGTAAGGAACTTAGATAGTTTTATAGATTCATAGACCACCCACTATATAGGCCTGGTATCATGTAAAGTTAATCATAATCAGTACTAATAGATCCAGATATCACCCATCAGATAGTCCTAATCTCAAACTTAGTCCATCATTTCTATTATTAAAAAATTCACAGATATTCTACTAGATAGGTATAATCTCAGATACAATCATTCATTATCATTATTAGTAGATTCAGAGATCTTATGTTATAAAGGTTGATCACAGATTTAGTTAGTCATTAGTAGCAAGCTCAGAACTCAGTCATTGATATGAGTAGATTTAGTTAATTAGCTTTAGTATCATCAGATTTAGAGATCACTCACTAGATAGGACTGATCTCAACTTTAGTACTCAATTATCAATATCAGAAGATTCCGTTATTCCATTTCTCAGTATTAGTAGTGAGTTCAGACATTAGTAAAGTAGTATCCGATTCTCAGTATTTAGAGTCACGATGATTTTAGTTATGGTTGTGCAATCATGTATATGTCCTCATTCAGTACTCTCGTGATTATTTAGTTGAGTTATGTTTATGCATAAGCCCTTACATTTATCCTTACCTTATCTAGCATACCAGTATATTCAAAGTACTAACACATACTTTTCTCTTGCACTATGGTGTCTTATACAATAGGTTCAGAAGCACGAGATACAGAGTACCCTTAGCAGTCCAGACTCAGTCAGCAGCAGTAGATATAGCAGTGAATCCTCTTTATGTGAGGATGATTTTTATTTTATTATCGCATTAGATTTAGTTTATTTATAGTAAACAAAGCTAGTTGAGGACATTTCCCATCAACTCCACAGTTCAGACAGTTAGAGGCTTTTTAGACAGATGTATTAGTATTTAGTTTTTAGTATTGATTATTTTAGATTTTTTGAACCTTATAGAGAGTTTTCACTAGTTTTTCATATTTATTTTAGTGTATTATGTAGTGCTCAATTACAGATATCAGAAAGGGTTAGCTTGTGGTCCCTTGGGGTCATGAACACCGTGTGACATTCTGGTTCTAAAAAATCAAGGCGTTATAATTATAGGGAAACCTTGGTGGATTTGTTTGAACTAGATATGATAGATTTTCTTATTATCTTGGAGATGGACTAATTGTATATATGTTATGCCTCTTTAGACTATCGGACCTATAAGGTCATGTTTAAATTCCCTAATTTGTTAGTTATTAAGTGGGATGGTATTTTTTTAGGGCCTAAGGGTAGGTTCATATCATATCTTAGAGCCTAGAAATTGATTTGGGTTGTCCTTATCATTTGGTTTGGGTTAAAGATCTAACTCATTGGGGTCTTTTCTTACAATTTAAACCCTTGAAGGTAAGTGAATTTCTTGATGTTTTTCCTAATGGTCTTCTTGGAGTTCCTACCAATAGAAAAATTGATTTTGGGATTGATTTTCTACTGGATGCTTATTTATATATACCCCTCTTTATAAAACTGAGTTGAAAGAGCTTAAGGATCAGTTGAAAGATCTTCTTTACAAGGTTTTATCCACCCTAGTATGTCTCCATGGGGTTCTCCCTTTCTTTTCGTTCTTATAAAGAATGGTTCTCTTTGAATGTGTATTCACTACAATTAATTGAATACGATGATAATGAAGAAAAAGTACTTTCTTCCTAGGATTGATGATCTGTTTGACCAACTTCAGGGTGCTAAGTATTTCTCAAAGATCAACCTCTGTTTGGTCTATCATCAGTTAAAGATTTGGAAGGAGGATATTTCTAAATCTGCCTTTCAGACTCAGTATGGATATTTTAAGTTCTTGGTTATGTATTTTTGGTTGACCAATACCCCGATGACATTTATGGATCTCATGAACTAGGTATTCTGTCAGTTTTTGGACTTGTTCTTTATTGTGTTTATTGATGACATTATGGTTTATTCGAAGAGTGAGGTGGATCATTCCAATTATCTTCATGTTGTGTTGTAGACCCTAAAAGATCAATAATTGTATGCTAACTTTTTGAAATACCAATTTTGGCTAAATATTGTTATGTTTTTGGGTTATGTTATTTCTAGTGAAGGGATCATGGTGGATCCACAAAAGGTTGCAGTGGTTAAGAAGTTGCCTAGGCTCATGACTCCAACCGATATATAGAGCTTCTAGGGTTTAGTGGGTTATTATAAGGGTTTGTGGAAAGTTTCTCATTGATTGCTACAACTTTGTCTAAGTTGACGTAAAAGAAGGTGAAGTTTCTTTTCTAATGCTTGTAAGGGTATTTTTGAGAAACTAAAAGATAAATTGAGTTTTGCTTCAATTTTGACCATGCCCAAGGGTAGTGATGGTTGTGTGGTTTATTGTGATATTTCTCATATGGGACTTGTTGGTGTGTTGGTGCAGCATGCTAAGGTTGTAGCATATACTTCTAGGCAGTTAAAAGTTCATGAGAGGAATTATCCAACTCATGATACAGAGTTGGTTGTTGTGGTGTTCATATTAAAGATTTGGCAGCATTCTCTATATGGGATCTATGCTGACATCTTTTTAGATCGTAAGTTCCGATAGTATATTTTCTCACCCAAAATGAGTTAAATCTCAAGCAGAAGAGATGTCTTGAGTTGCTCAAAGACTATAATATAAGCCTTTACTATCACCTAGGTAAGGCAAACGTGGTTATTGATGCTCTTAGCAGGTTATCTATGGGGAGTCTATCCCATGTGGATGAGTGGAAGCAGGACTTGGTAAAGAATATTCACCGTGCGGCTAATCTTGGAGTTCATCTCCTAGATTCTGAAAAATAGTGGTATTTTGTGCAAGAGGTGGCAAAGTCATCTTTTGGTGTTGAGGTGAAGGAGAAATAGGTTTTAGATCCTATCTTGATATAAATCAAGGATGATATGGGTAGGCATAAGGTGATGGCTTTCAAGATTGGAGGTGATGGTACTTTATGATACCAAGAAAGGTTGTATGTTCCTGATGTGGATGGTCTGGGAGGTGGGATTTTTTCTAAAGCTAATGAGTCATATTATTCAGTCCATCCAGGTTTAACGAAGATGTATCATGACCTTAAGGAGATCTATTAGTGGTATAACATGAATGGGGATATAACTAATTTTATGGCTAAGTTTTTGGTGTGTCAACAAGTAACAGTGAGAACTTGAGGCCTGGTAAGTTGTCTCAAGAAATTGAGTTGCCTGTGTGGAAGTGGGAAGTGATAAATATGGATTTTTTTACCAGTCTTTCGTACTTTCAGAATCAATTTGATTCTATTTGGGTCATCATGGATAGGATGACTAAATCTGCTTACTTCTTGTCGGTGAGGACTAACTATTCTACAGAGGATTATGTTTGGTAATTTCTTTAGAAGATTCTGAAGTTGCATGGTGCCCAATTTCCATTATTTTTGATCGTTGTACTCAGTTTTTATCTCATTTTTTGTGGTTATTTCAGTGAGGTTTGGGGACTAAGGTGACCCTTATTACCTCTTCCACCTGCAGATGGATGGACAAGTGGAAAGGATTATTTAGACCTTAGAACATATGCTTTGGGCCTGTGTAATTAACTTTTGTGGTAGTCAGGTTGACCACTTACCTCTTGTAGAGTTTATGTACAATAATAGCCATTACTCTAGAATTGGTATGACTTCATTTTAGGCATTATATGGTAGGAGGTGTAGAACTCATATACGATGGTTAGAAGTTGGTGAGGTGAGGTTGTTCGGCCTTATAGTTCATCGAGCTATGGAGAAGGTGAAGGTGATTTGGGATAGGATTATGACTGCCCAAAGACGCCAAAAGTCCTATGCGAACATAAGGCGAAGAGATTTAGAGTTCGATGGAGGTGATTGGGTGTTCTTGATAGTGTCTCCTATGAAGGAAGTGATGCATTTTGGAAATAAAGGGAAGCTCAATACCCATTATGTTGGTCCTTATTTGATTTTGAAGAGAGTGGGAAGTGTTGCTTAAGAGTTAGAATTCCCCGATAGCGTGGGTTCTATTCACCCTTTATTTCATGTGTCTATGTTGAGAAAATGTATAGGTGATCCTTCATTAGTGGTGCTATTGAGAATGTTGATGCCTCAGATTGCCTGTCTTACGAGTAGGTTCTGGTAGAGATCTTGGATCTCCAAGTTCGTAGGTTATGGACTAAAGATGTATCATTGGTAAAGTTCATTTGGAGAAACCATAAAATGGTAGAAGTCACTTGGGAAGTGGAGGGAGATATGAAGGCTAAGAATACATTTCTTTTCCATGTAACATATGAAGAAGATTGATGTATGAATTTCATTCTTCCTTGTTATTATCCGGGTTTATCTTTTAATTCTAGTGTAATATTGTTATTATCATGCGAAACATGTCCTATCTTATCATTCGAGGACAAATGATCGTAAGAGGGGATAATGTAACATCCTCAAAATCTCAGATATTTTATTTTTGTCCTTCCCATACTTAAAGATTGATTTTTGACCTATACTATGTTCGAGTATGTAAAAAGGGTGACCCAAAAGAGTTTTGGAATTTTGCAATGGGGTTCAAGGTGGTACTAGGTCATAGAGGTAGTACACCTATGGAATATTAGCGTGTCAGGGAGGCTAGTATCTACAGTAGGGTCCGCAGCACGGAGGATAGCCTCCGCGATGAGGTCCATTCCACGGGCATATGTTATTTTGCAGATGTTTGTTTTAATTAAAAAGAGGATGATGGAAAATGTGGTCCTGTCACTTATAAATGCCCCTTAGGCACTATTGAAACCATTCTCATCAGTTTTTATAACGCTAAGGCTATTGCTTCACACCCAAAAATCCTCTCTCTAAAATTTTCCTTTTCAAGTCAAGGCTAGGGTTCAAGAAGGTGATCACCTAGGGTCCTAAGGATTTTGTTTTCTTCAAGTTCTTTGTAATTAAGGAATGTATCTCTCTCCCTGTAACTTATATTTTCTTAAGGGTATAAGTTAGTATTAATGCATGGTTTTGATGTGGATTTTGACATAGTCAAGGGCATTTGATATAATTGGTCATGAAATTTATTTCCATGGTTTATTATGCAATATTCATGTTTTATTATTGATTTTGAACATTGTGGGGTGCATGGGAATTGTGACTAATCCTAGAGGGTCATGTGTAAACTCCAATTTGATGATTTTGCCTTGAAATATGGTTTGAAACTAATGTGCCCTCAACCTGTTTGTGAAATTGACGTTGACCATGATTTCATCACATAGTTTGAATTGCTCACTTGTACTAATGCATTGGAATAAAAGGATTAAATGGAGTATAAATGTTTTCTTTGAAAGGCCTTGGTGGACATGAAATGATCTTTAATTGAAACTTTGGGGTTTGGTTGGTTAAACGGGTTTGATTCCTAAATTATTAATTACTTAGATGTTTTTTTGGGCTGATGGGTACTCCCAGTTGGCTAAATGATTGACATAACATAATGATATTATCTTGCAAGTGATGTTGGTATGATAATACCAATAAGTTTCCTAGATGCATAATTGGTTTAATGAAATGGGATTGTGTGTTAACTACTTTATTTAGGCTTAAAAGAGGGTTGTGTAGCTAACCGTGGAAAGTGAAGGTTACGAGGGACTAGTACTGAAAATCGTGTTTGCCAATGTAGGGGTCGACGTGGCTTGAGGGTTCAAGTCGCATTGCATATGACCAGGTGGTTTGAGTCCATCTTATTATTATTATTACATAATTGGGAGGTTCGAGTCCCCCATATCACATTACATGACTAGGTGCTTAAGTTCCTTAGTATATGATTGGGAAGTTCAAGTCCCTCATACATATATATGAGATTATTCTCTGGTTCGTACGGCTACATGCACTAAGGCCCGACCAAGGGGTGAGAGCTGGGGCCCATATAGCCCGTGGGTACTATTTTATGACGGTTAATCTACACAACACAGTTTATGGTTTTAAATGTTCATTGCGCCTTGTTTCCTACACCAACATGTGATATATATATATATATATATATATATATACATATATATGTGTGTGTATATATATATAATGTATGTATATGTATTTGTATTTTATGGTGTGCATGAGTTTTACTTGTTTTGAATTATTATTCGTAGAATTATTTGGTCCCTTATCCCTGAGTTACATGCTAGCGCTCCAACCACTAACCATCTTCAGACGCTGTATCCCCACGTGATAAAGGGTACGAAGGAAAGTCTACCTTTACTATGCAGTGATAAGGTGTTTGTTGTTAGTTTGTGAGTTGAATTGAAGTGGCGAGCTTCCATCCTTTGGAAGACTTCATTTCATGTTTGGTTGCTTATGTCATAGACTTTATTTCAGATTTTTTTTGGTTGTGGTAGGTGTCATGTCCTAATACTTAATTGATACTTGGTTTTTGTTATAGGTTTTGTAAATACTATGGACTTGGGTAGTATGCATGTTTTTAGATGTTGATCTGATGCCGATTCTTTTGGGTATTTCTTATTACATTTTGTCTTTTATAGGTATTCACCCGCTGCTAGGTGTTCTTAGTTGTATTAGAATAGGCTTAGGGGCATCTTCGGTCCTCGATATACTTAGGATGCCCGTCACAGCAAGGCCCTGGTTCAGGTCATGACAGATATCAGTAGCCTAATTAATGGCTTTTTATTAAATTAATCAATAGCTAATCAATGGCATGATCGATAGTTTATTCATAACCTAATCAATTGCCAATGTGGTAATTAAGCATGACTGCTAGCATGAACAATAGCATAAATACTAATTGATTGATAAGCTTGATCACCAGCATAGTTAATAGCTCATTCATTGGCTCAATCAAGAGCATAATTTATGGCTTAGTCAATATTATAGTCAAAGGCTTATTCAACAATATATTTTGCAGCCTAATAGCCCAATAAATTGAATTTTTAATAGCTCATCAATAACATAAGCTTAATCAATAACTCATTTATAGCATACTCGTTAAGTATTACTTTTAACGTCATTCATTGTAACCAACAAGTAGCATGGCATCCATATCACCGAAATAACCATCTCCCTATATGTTCACAAGTGTATCAAAGGGTCTTCAATAACTATCACAATTCTTGGCCAAAGGTGGGTCGAAGAGTCCACTTCTAAATTCCCCAAATAATTTACCAAACAATGTCAACCCCATACTAGTCTAAGGAATCTAAATCCACTATTAGATGTTGAACAAGCCACGACTAGCTCTAGGACTCCTCCTAATATAGAGCAACTAAGTCCATTCTGCCTAAGGTATTGGCAATTTGGATAAATCTTATCCTAAACTCAAGTGTCCGAGGAAATCTTCTCATTATTTTAGTAAATAAAGCATTTTCGACCTAAGCATAAGCCTACAAGGTCTATTTCATATAAGGTATGATTAACCTGGATAATCATACCCAAAACGATGTCCAAAATTGCCTACAAGATCTAGCTAATCTCAAGTATTTCAATTTATCACACCAATACCTAAAACCCATGCCAAATCTAACACAATATCATAAACATACTATGAAGTAGCTCAATCTATTAAGGGGTAAGACCTTGCTTACCTAGACGCTGAAGGAAGCTCAAAAGAATTACTAAATCACCGCATTTTCTTTTTGAGAAGATTTCGCAAGATACCATGCTACAAAAATCACATTCTACTCATCAATACGAGAATAACGATACCGATATTGCAGTATTGTGCTTCGAGTCCAAAAACTATCCAAAAATCCCATGTGGGTCCCATTTACAGAAAAATCACATTTTTCAAAGCCAAGCCAATATTCCCATATGCTCAAGGAATCATTACTCTAAAAATGGGTTTAATCTGAGCTAATTTAGGGCTAAAATCAAGCCTCCAAGGTTTTGAGATGTTAAGAATTGAAAAGGGGAAAATCAACCAAAAAAAGGCTGAAATCTTACTATAAATTGGAAGATAATTGTGTAAACAAGCATTAGCTAAGCTCCCAAATCACCCATAAGCTCCAATTTTAAGCAATCTAACCATTTAGGGTTTTATCTATCAAGAAATTGGCTGAAGAATGAGCAAATCATACAAAGAGGGTCTATTTATACCCATACCAGGTACTCGGATCTCTCTATCTCGACCCAATATTTACAATTGTGATGTAAGGCGTCAAACCAGGATATTACGATCGTGATATTATCCCACTACCATGGTTCTATTGGCCTACCAATAAAGTCGCATCGGGGATAGAAAGTGTCACAATCACTGCACTTATTGGTGCTGCCAGGCGATGATTGTGATCCATGGTCCATGATCGTGGGTGCACTAGATTACAACTAACACTTGGAATTTTCCAAGTCTCCTCAAATCCCTTAAGATTCATCTTGAATCCCTTATACACAAACAAAATATGTAATCATACCAAATGTGAGATTCCGAACTCAATGGGGCAGTTAAAATTTCCATCCGAGGTTGTTTCAATGAAATATGGGTCCCACACTTAATGTCTTAACTTTTTGACCAATAGGTTGAAATGAGCTTGGGTGCATCAAGACCCAAACCAAAGATCTACCTAGACTAAAATCAACATTATGAAGCTGTTAGAACAGTTAGATTTTGCATTCGAGGGTTTTTAACTGAAGTTTTAACCCGGTGGCCATTTGGAACCAACAAAGACTTCAAAATAGGGAATTAACTCTAAAAAATAAATGAACTGCTCGATAACCAAACATTCAATTTCAGCTAGTCATAAATGACTTAGGGAAGCTATATAGAAGCTATAACATCAACAATAAGTGGAAATATATAAAATAACCTAAAGGGTCATTACATTGTCCTTAACTTAGTTATTTATCTACTTGGTTGTGTTTTTATTGGCGTGACGTCAGTTTGTTGTGGTTTGACTTTGCATGCTTTCGTTTTTTTTTTTTGGTTCAGGTAAAGGTCAATTGGTTGTGGAGGTTGAGTTTTTAGTTAATTGGAAAGTGAAGTAAGAATGTGAAAGAAAAAGGGATACTTTAAGTAAAATCCCTTAGAAGCATTGTTTAAACTTGGAGGTTAACTTGGTATCTAGCTCGGGTTTGTGGGCCAAGTACCTCATCTTTTTGAGCTTTTGGACTCTTTCTATCCATTAACTTTTAAGGATAAAAGTCCTTTTAGTAGTGGATATTATAATAATCCCTAGATTATTTTCTCGATCTTTGTGCATTTTTGGTGTGTCATGCCTTATATAGCAAATATAGGTCATTTATAACTTGCTAGAACTGTCGGTTTAATTTTTGAATGGTTTATTTGAGTTTTAGGCTCATTTCCCTATTTTGGAGCTTTTGTTATTAAGGAATTAGTCGTAAATTAAAACTCATTGTAAATGGCCTTGAATTGAATTCTCATTCCATCATAGGGAAAAACTGGTCCAACATCATCATAAACAATACAAGAATAAAAACAAATCTAAAAATGAAAGCAAAGAATGAAAACATAATAATAATTCCATCAAATGTAAGAACCATCGGGGTGCCCAATTATTACAATCCAAAATAAAAAATAAAAAATCATTCGAATCAACATAAAAAATACAACAAATATCTAAATAATAAAGACCAAGGCCTAAAAATATATAAATACAGACATGGGTAACCCCAACTAAAAGCTTGTAGTGACCTTACTGCATAATCAAGAAAGCATAAAAAGGAGTAAAGGGTTCTCCCTGTATCCGCATCAAGGACTGTCATCATTATCGATCTCTGCATCATCCCTAGCCTTGTATAAGTCTGACCATTGACAGCGCATACATAAGTGTACGTGGTCTTATCAAGTAATATAGTGGCTTTAACGAAGCCCAAGTATCGATCTCTCAGGAATTTGCGTTCGCCGCCTATCTAATTGAGAAAAAATAAACAAAAAGAGAGTTTGTAATTTTATAAATTGAAAATTAAATAAATAATGCATAAAAATAAAAGTCTTGGGACAAATAATGGAGAAAAGCCCAGGGTTAAAGCACTTCTTACAATCATACTATGTTTTGAATTTCATTTGTCAACTTGCTTATCTTGGTTGTTGATTCGAAGGGTAATTGCATGATCATGGTTTCCCAACCTCTAATCTTTTACTTAATATGGATATTACAACTACATCGTTGAGCGGCGATGTAATAATCCAATTAAGTTAATTAAAGTTATCATCCTACGAATGAATCAAGTAAGACATCGAAGTACATCTTTGTCCTAAACGCTAAGTTTAATTTTATTTTTTTTATAAAAGAATAAAAATCCAAACTTTGTTTATTCCCATGTTCAATCTCCCTATTTCCCCTCCCAAGATCAAAAGTTTGATAATATATGTATTTTATGGGTGATCAATCCACAAAATAATTAAAACAAGAATAAACAAACAACCAAATATGATAAGCAAAAGTAACGAAATTAATCCAAAACAATAGTAATCATGTTCTTGGCTTTAACCCTGAAAAGAAAGTTTTTAGCCACTAATATTAATAATCAAGATCCAGATATTTAAATACATGATATGAAAAATTAAAGACTAAAAATAAAATTAAAACTTAATAAATCGTGTAGCCGTCTCTGCAATTTTTCTCCCAAAAATAGTGTCTGTCGTGTGTTACTGTGCATGTCCCTCCAAATTGATTTTTTTTCCAAGAATTTAAAGTTGTCCAGCTGTATGTCCCACGTGACCAGCTGTGTCCTTTTTCTATTATAATAATAATAATAATGCTTAAAGAAATGGGATTAAAAGATCCCCACATTCCTAAAAAAAAGTGTCATCCTTTGAATTGGATTTGGACAAGGCACTGCTATATCGACGCTTTTACTTTGGCAGTGCAAAATTTTTGCAACGCGACGTGTTGCTCAACACTTGGCACATCGATGCGATGGACTTTGCGTCGTCTCACTGAAATTTGCATTTAAAAATTTGATGAAGTGTGGAACGTCCCATTCTTTTCCCATTCCTTTTGTAGTATATTTCTAATAAATTTTGAGCCTTTTATCATCAATATATTACCGTATTTAGTTCACCAAGCCTCCTACAATATCATACACCACATATTCAAGATTAAATCAACACAATATTCTCAACAACAAATCAAACAAGAGCTAAGATAAGGCAAATTCACAATGATCTTCCACTTATTTTTCCGACTTTTGACTTAATCAGATTGAGCTTTGCACATTAAAAATAAGTTGTTCTACTCATAATTACACCATTAAAATATTTTAAACAAATTAAAACATTAGAATCAACCAAAAACAACTAGACATACACCTAGCTCAAGCTAGTAAAACTAGTTTTCTGGGTTGACTCTAAATTACTCAATTAAGCACAAACTTGTTTGAAAAATACTTTGGACATTGTAATCATATACTTGTACACTTAAATGCTTATTTATATCAATATGAACACGTTAAGCACCCGAATTTCTCTCAAAAAAAGGAAAAATAAGCTGGAATAATGATACCAAAGTGTATAAAATCACCTCAGATCATCACCCCACACTTAAATCCTTGTTCGTCTATGAACAACTCTTTACTCTAAGCATAAAAAGATGAGGTGACACTACACTTCTATTAAATGTAAGACACTTAAGCTAGTACTACAATGACTACACGAAATGCAAGTTTCTACATAAAGCAAGTTACTTACACAATTGAAAGCTGATGAACACTACTCCAAAACATCCCATCCTCAAGAATTGACTCACCTAAGTGGAAAACTCATGCTTATTGTTCAATAAAGAACGTCATACAAATCACCCACATTCATTAAACATGTGCCCTCAAAACAAGAGAGTTACCCATAATCACTTACATAAGTGCAAATTATAACGTAATGGGTACAAGAATCTATCACGCCTCAAATACTATTGGGGAGGACTGACACTCGTAACCAAGGAGGCCCGGGAGAACCAGCTCATAACCTTATACTTCCCATGCATACCTCTATGAAAACCCAAAATTTGGACATTATCATGTCGCATATAAAAGAAAATAATCACCTGTATAAGCTCGAGTACACATATATATGTATATACAATAATTGGCCGTTGGAGCCATCACGTCTATTAACAAAACACCACCTTGACTATACATTAGGTCTACAAAGACTCTAGATAGTACACAGAGTTTAACTAAGGTCAGGACATACCCCGCTATATAACTAACTTCTATACAATACCAAAAGTAACTGGATATGACACGAAAATCCCCGAAGTAAACTGGAGCTCACCAAAAGCAGCTGGATATCCTAGCTCCTACTTGTGTGGTGTATGAGCTGAGGTGCCTGTGCCTGCAGCATGAAATGCAGGTCCCCCATGGGGGACGTCAGTACGAAATATGTACTGAGTATGTAAAGCAGTAGATAATCACATATGATATAGGACCTCAATAGAAATCAGAAGCAAGTGAATAAATCGTAATAAGAGTGGACCACACTTGCTAGAACTTATGACAACCTGTACATTGTATTTATTCAACCACTTTACCTTCGTTCTTATCATCTTTGTAATCATTACTGTACTCTATTGTGACCATTAGGCTGCCTCCAGTACATATCAACCGGGATCGACCCATGATAGGCTTATGCCTCGGGATACCACCCATAAACACATAAATAGGGATAGACCCATGATAGGCTTATGCCCCTGGGATACCACCTGATAAGAGATAACTTCCATCACTTAGTTCAATTAATCTTTGAGATTGTTATTTCAATCGCCACAGCATTTTTGATACTTTGAAATAATGATACATCAATAAGAGACATATAAATAGACCACAAATGCAATAACAATGAAGTAAGAACTCATTGACACATCAATAACGTGTTTTGGAGTCATCAATGCCATAACAATGAAGTAGGAACTTATTGGTATATCAATAAAACATTTTGGAGTCATTAATAGTACATGGATCTTGTTTGAGTAACCGAATACCTTCTGACATTCATTAGTGCAATAAACATGTAAGATTTGGAAAACAAGTAAGTATTGGAATGTCTTGACATCTTGTAGGGTAGAAACAAGTTCATTGGTAACGTACGACATCATACAAAACCATTATGGATCATATGTTTCTGAATAACTTTGGAAACTTTCTTAATAGAACAATTGTTCATTTTTATGTCAAAGATATGGTATAGAGTATGCTTTACATACCTGACTGTCAACCTTCAATACTAGCCCCAAATGGACTTCCTGTCTTTTCGTATTACTTATCTACAATGAACATATATAACAATCTAGTATTAGCAACCAAACGTCACAATTTAATTATTTGAATTCACCAAACTAGTGGTTAAGTAGTTAGCCTTAATTACACCATAAAGGGTGTCACTTTAACCCTCTTATACTCCAATTATATTCACATGCCATGCATATTCATACAACATCCTCCAATATAAAGTTTGGATTCATTTATCCTTCCAACCAATCCAGTAAACGAAATTGAGCCATAGACATAAATAATCATCAATTCAATAGTATATCACCATATCCGCCTTCAATATCTCAATTATCATATCTACCTTCCATAACTCAATTACCATATCTACCTTCCATAATTCAATACAACCAAACCATGCAAAATAGTCCATAACCCTATTTCCATCACCTTTCAATAACAACCAATACATATAATCCTCTATCACACATATACATATAGAAAAGACCAAAGGCAAATAATATTCATACCTTAGAATACACCTCTTTATTATGCAATCCTATTCCATAAAAAATAGGTGCCATTCAAAGCTCTCAAGATGACAAACACAGTTATCGGATTATTTTGGAATTTCTACGGTTGAATCAAAAGTAATTTAAAGGTCAAATTTGGCTAGGGTTTGTTCTTCCTCAATGATTGATTATGAAAATGAGTTTTTGAACTCATATACATGTATATATACACATATTCCCATCCATAATATAATGGGAAATGACCAAAATGCCTTTAAAATTTAAATAATATCAAATCTATCCTTTGGTGGACTGTTTTGATAAGCTAAAGTAGATCGACCATAACTCTTTGCTCCGATATTGGATTTGGGTGAAATTGGTATCATTGGAAGGATAATTTAAAGTTCTTTCATTTCATCTAAAGTAGGCCACCCAGTTCGTCCTGTACAAGGAGTTATGGTTGTTTGAAGTTGACCCTAAAAATCTATTTTGATAGGCTGAAGTAAAACGAATATAACTCCTTACTCAGACGTTGGATTTGGATGAAACCAATTGTATTCAAAAGAAGACTCAAAGATCTTTCTTTTATAGGTTGCAGCTCTCACAGTTCATTATATTAAGGGAGTTATGATCGTTCGAAGTTGATCCAAAAATTCAGCTGGCCTCAGTAGTTTGTGTGCAGGAAATTTTCCTGCATATTTTCTATTCCCAAATATCCCGGCCACCGTTTTATAGTTTTGAACGTCCTCGATTATATTCAAAACCTATCCGTTTTTGGAAATATTTATATCGTTGGAAAGCTTATTCAATAACCTTCGGATGGAACCATTGATGGTCAAATTTCGGTATAAATAAAAAAATAAAAAAAAGTTAATTCCATATAAATAAGACCAATACACGTACTTGAATACGGGGTTTTACATCCTTCCCTCTTTTAGGACCTCCATCCTCGAATGTTAGCATAGTTATTCAACCAAAACAAGTTCAAGTCCATCAGTAATATTCACATCATCACATAAATACTGTGCATATATAAAAAAAAAACTTACTTGTTAATGTTTTAACTCCGTTTCTTGAACTTCCTCTTCATCTTTGAACAAATGAGGGTACTTAGATTTCATTGCTTCCTCAGATTCCCATGTAATCTCTTCCCATTGATGATTCCTCCAACATACTTTCACGGATGCTATCTCTTTATTTCTCATCTTCTTAACTTGGCGATCTAGAATAGCAATAGGCACTTTCTCATAGGTAAGATCTTCCGCAACTTGCACATCCTCAGTAGAAGTGATATGTGATGGATGTCCGATGCACTTTTGAAGCATTGACATATAAAATACCGGATGTACTGATGAGAGCTCTTGGGGTAGCTATAATTTATATGCAACTTGTCCAAACCTTCGAGTGATCTTAAACGGGCCTATATAACGTGGACTCAACTTCCCTTTCTTTCCAAATCTCATTACCCCTTTCATTGGTAATACCTTAAAAAATACCCAATCACCTATAGAAAACCCTAGCCCTCTCCTTCTACTATTCGCATATGACTTGGGTCGACTTTGGGCTATTTTCAATCGTTGCTGAATTACTTTAACCTTTTCTATGGCTTGATAAACAAGATCTGGTACGAACAAAAGAGTTTCACCCACTTCGAATCATCCTATTGGTGATCTACACTTCCTTCTATATAAAGCTTCATATGGTGCCATTTTGATACTTGAATGATAGCTATTATTGTAGGCAAACTCAAGAAGAGGTAAATGATCATCCCAGTTGCCCCTAAAATCTATTACACAAGCTCGTAGCATATCTTCAAGTGTTTGGATCGTACGTTCTGCTTGTCCATCTATTTGAGGGTAAAAAGCTGTACTCAACTTCACTTGTGTTCCCAAACACCTCTGAAAAACTTTCAAAAGTTTGCAGTAAATTGGGTTCCCCGATTTGATATAATAGAAATTGGCATCCATGTAATCAGACTATCTCTTTAATGTACAGCTTCGCATACTCTTCAACTGTGTAAGTGGTCCTAACTTGTAGGAAATATGCGAATTTGGTAAGCCTATCAACAATCACCCATATAGAATCGAACTTTTGGGATGTATGAGACAAACCCATAATGAAATCCATGTTGATCATGTCCCACTTCAAGCTTAGAAGATCAATGTATTGTATATAACCTCCGGGTTTTTGGTGCTCAACTTTAACTCTTTGACAATTTGGACATTTAACTACAAATTCTGCAATGCTCTTCTTCGTGTCATTCCACCAATACATATCTTTCAAATCTTGATAAATTTTGGTTGATCCTGGATGAATGGAATACCTTGAACAATGTGCCTCTATCATAATCTTCTTTCTTAGCCCGTCTACATTCGGCACGGGCCTGATGAATCTCAAATGGAAGATAATGATCAAGAAATACATCTTTGAACTCTTTCCAAAGTAGCTGGGGGTGCATCAATACCCCTAGATCATTTCCAGTCCTCGTACCAATATATAGCCTTCCCTTTGAATCTATACGCCGCTAACTCCACTGTCTCTCTACCCGTTACATGCATAACATCTAAGGCCCTTTGAATTTGATCAATAAAGTCCTGTGGGTCCTCGTTAAGATCTGATCCAGTAAAAGTGGGAGGATCCATCTTAAGAAAATCCTGTGTTCGAAGGCTAGCCGCCCTATCTGTACCACTAGGACCCGTGGTAGGAATGGCTTGCCCAGCAACTATACGAGTCAAAAGTTGCACTGCCTTTCTAAGATCTTGATCAGCAACATTAATAGGTAGCTCTGGGGATATAGTTCTCCTCCCCCTTATTTCTTCCAGAGTGGAAGAAGTTTCTGATGCATACTCAGCTGGGGCCTCACTTTGATTAGCTGGTATAGTGGGTGACTTACTAGTCCCCTCTCCGGTAGCCACATCTACTTGTTTACCGGTATTCTTGCTTCTGGTAACCGGCATCATTACTATAATAAGAGAAATAAATGGATTTAGTGGTCAACTATGACTTCATATACAATATAGGCTTTATCGCACGATCTAAGACATGAAGCAAGTAAAATAATTCCTAAATGTCCATAGCCTCCTATTTATAGATGTGGTGCACGACACACCGATAAACAAGACTCTATGTAGACACAGCTTTGTAGACTTACAAGGATGAACTTCTCTGATACCACTATTGTCACACCTGAAATCCTATTGGGGTGGACTGACACCCATAACCGAGGAGGCCCGGGAGAACCAACTCATAACCTTATACTTCCCATGCATACCTCTATGACAACTCAAAATTTGGACAGCATCATGTCGCATATAAAAGGAAATAATCACCTGTATAAGCTCGAGCACACATATATATGTATATACAATACTTGGCCGTTGGAGCCATCACATCTATTAACAAAACACCACCTGGACTGTACATTAGGTCTACAAAGCCTCTAGACAATACACAGAGTTTAACTAAGGTAGGGAAACACCCCACTATATAACTAACTTCTATACAATACCAAATGTGACTGGATATAACATGAAAAGCCCCGAAGCAAACTGGAGCTCACCAAAAGTAGCTGGATATCCAGGCTCCTATTTGTGCAGTGTATGAGCTGAGGTATCTGTGCCTGCAGCATAAAATGTAGGTCCCCCGTGGGAGACGTCAGTACGAAATATGTACTAAGTATGTAAAGCTTTAGATAATCACATATGATATAGAAGCTCAATAGAAATCAGAAATAAGTGAATAAATCATAAGAAGAGTGGACCACACTTACTAGAACTTGTGAAAACCTATACATTATATTTATTCAATCACTTTACCTTCGTTCTTATCATCTTTGTAATCATTACTATACTGTACTGTGACCATTAGGCTGCCTCCAGTACATATCAACTGGGATCGACCCATGATAGGCTTATACCTATGGGATACCACCCATAAACACATAAATAGGGATAGACCCATGATAGGGTTATGCCCTTGGGATACAACCCGATAAGAGAGAACTTCCATCACTTAGTTCAATTAATCTTTGAGATTGTTATTTCGGTCGCCACCATATTTTTGATACTTTGAAACAATGATATATCAATAAGAGATATATAAATAGACCATCAATCCAATAACAATGAAGTAAGAACTCATTGGCATATCAATGAAGTGTTTTGGAGTCATCAATTCCATAACAATGAAGTAGGAACTTATTGGTATATCAATGAAACGGTTTGGAGTCATTAATAGCACATGGATCTTGTTTAAGTAACCGGATACCTTATGACATTCATTAGGGCAATAAACATGTAAGATTTGGAAAACAAGTAAGTATTGGAATGTCTTGACATCTTGTAGGGTGGAAAAAAGTTCATTGGTAATGTAGGACATCATACAAAACCATTATGGATCACATGTTATTGAATAACTTTGGAAGCTTTCTTAATAGAACAATTGTTCACTTTCATGCCAAAGATATGGTATAGAGTATGCTTTACATACCTGACTGTCAACCTTCAATACTAGTCCCAAATGGACTTCCCGTCTTTTCGGATTACTTATCTACAATGAACATATATAGCAATCTAGTATTCGCAACCAAACATCACAATTCAATTATTTAAATTCACCAAACTAGTGGTTAAGTAGTAAGTCTTGATTACACCATA
Organism: Capsicum annuum; assembly: GCF_002878395.1. Lineage (NCBI taxonomy): Eukaryota > Viridiplantae > Streptophyta > Magnoliopsida > Solanales > Solanaceae > Capsicum > Capsicum annuum. The sequence continues at coordinate 88,574,785 of NC_061117.1, read as the reverse complement.
AAGGGTGTCTCTTTAACCCTCTTATACTCCAATTACATTCACATGCCATGCATATTCATACAACATCCTCCAATATCAAGTTTCGATTTATTTATCATTCCAACCAATCCATTAAACCAAATTGAGCCATAGACATAAATAATCATCAATTCAATAGTATGTCACCATATCCTCCTTCCATAACTCAATTACCATATCCAACTTCCATAACTCAATTACCATATCCACCTTCCATAATTCAATACAACCAAACCATGCAAAATAGTCCATAACCCTATTTCCATCACCTTTCAATAACAACCAATACATATAATCCTCTATCACACACATACATATGGAAAAGAACAAAGTCAAACAATATTCATGCCTTAGAATTCACCTCTTGATTATGCAATCCTGTTTGCACAAATAATAGGTGTCGTTCGAAGCTCTCGAGATGACAAACACAGTTATCGAATTACTTTGGAATTTCTACGGTTGAATCAAAAGTAATTTAAAGGTCAAATTTGGCTAGGGTTTGTTCTTCCTCAATGATTGATGATGAAAATGAGTTTTTGAACTCATATACATGTATATATACACATATTCCCATCCATAATATAATAGGAAATGACCAAACACTTTTCTCCGATATTGGATTTGGGTGAAATTGGTATCGTTGGAAGGATAATTCAATGAGCTTTCATTTCATATAAAGGAGGCCACCCAGTTCGTCCTGTACAAGGAGTTATGGTCGTTTGAAGTTGACCCTAAAAATCTATTTTGATAGGCTGAAGTAAAATGAGTATAACTCCTTACTCAGATGTTGGATTTGGATGAAACTAATTGCATTAGAAAGAATACTCAAAGATCTTTCTTTTAATAGTTTGCAGCTCTCATAGTTCATTATATTAAGGGAGTTATGATCATTCGAAGTTGACCCAAAAATTTGGCTGGCCTCAGTAGTTTGTGTGCAGGAAATTTTCCTGCATATTTACTATTCCCAAATATCCCGGCCACCATTTTATAGTTTCGAACGTGCTTGATTATATCTGAAACCTATCCATTTTTGGAAATCTTTATCGTTGGAAAAATTATTCAATAACTTTCGCATGGAACCATCGACGGGCAAATTTTGGTATAAATAAAAAAATAATTAATTCCATATAAATAATACCAATACACGTACTTGAATACGGGGTGTTACAGAATCAAATTACGCTCACTCTTACAAAAAATTCATAAGTTAGATAGAATGAACCATAGGCTTTCCCTTTGTGTAATGTTCCACTAATAGTTTAATGTAAAGCTTGGGATCAATTAGGACTTTTTCGGGTTGTAATGTAGACTAAGGGACAAATAGGAACAATTTGGGAATAGTGACTAACCTCTCGAAGTACTTTAATACACTATATTAAACAATTAAAATCAATCTCCAACAACTAAATTACACCATTTTTTATCTACCCCATTCTTTTATTTTTTTGCCCCATTTCTTTTAAGTATTTTTACAAACACTTGGTGGACGCATAGTTTATTACCATATGAATCAATTTTTCTCTTTTCTTCACAATCATAGGAATAGTTCTAACATCATTTATATCACATCAATCCACCACACATCAATTATAAACACCAATAACTATTACCTTGGGGCATTAATTTCACATTTTTCTTCTTTAATTTCTCAAATTCCTCACTAATATTCTTTTCATTAAAGCACTTAAGATCTTTTTGGATCAAATTATGGTCTATCAAAGAAGAGATTAGGCTACTTATGAGGCTACAAAAGAAAAGGCGAAAGGCTCAATGGGGGTTAACTAGGATAATGCACAAGGGTAGGTAAAAGAATGTATAAAACAAGTCTATCGAAAAAATTCCTAAATCATCTCCTAAACCCACATTCTTCATTTCACTTTATACACACACCGGGCAAGTTCTAGACATCACATGAAATAAGAAATATATAAAATTTTCACACGCACATGACACATGCTCAACTCAATAGGATTATCATAGACTCCCAACCAACAATAGCATGAATTCAAATTTAAGCCATCAACAAGAGTTATAAACATGAGCCTAAGAGTCTCAAAAGTAGCAATTCACACAATTCAACATGCTTTTACAAACAAACCCACTTGCATCGTGCAATTAAAAATAGCTCCAACTCAAATATCTCACTTATTCCTATCCTAAAAAATTTAAATTAAGTCAAAATTTTGGGTATCTCCCCACCCCACACTCAAAAAATTACTTTGCCCCCAAAGTCAATTTAAAAGTAAAAAGATAAAAATACTCTCTGAGGCATCTAGGCCTAGCTAGTAGAATCTTTATACAAAGAAGATCCATGAGACCCCACACTCAGTTTTTGCCATGCTTCTTAGTTCAAGTTTTTGGTACTCAGACTTTCCATCAACCTGTGACTCAAAAAAACTAAACTATGTGAATTAAAAAAAAACTAAAAACTAAAAAGAAAATATTCCTTAGCTTGGGTTGCCTCCCAAGAAGCGCTTGATTTAGTGTCGCGGCATGACCCAATCAACTTTTTCCTCCACCTTAAAGATATAAATTTCACCCCCAACATCACATCCATCTTTTTGCCTCGCTCATAGGGTGGTGGTATAAAGATTAATGAACCGAGTAATAGAATATGCATGGTAAACCATTCGACCTTGAAGTGAGGTATGTTTTTATGTTGTTTGTCTGGTGTAAAATCAAGAATATAGGATTCTTGTTTCTCATCTTCTCACTCTTCCAGTATTTTAAATGATTCCACATACAAGACATCATCTAAACATAATGTAGAAAAGTGTTCGAATGAAGCCCAACAAATCCTACTTCATAATTTACACAATCTAATACATACTCACTTTTGTTTACCTTCTCAATTTTAGTCTCAAGATCAAGATAACAATCAAGTGACTGCAATTCTTGTGTTTGATCCACACATTGGCTAATATCCTCCTCATATATTGCTTTGCTTAGCCACTGTAGACATGGTGGCAGTGGTTTCTCCTTAATAATTTCCACAATATTAGTTTTCGAGTACTAAAAATTTCTTAAATTATCCGTATCATATTGTAAAGGTTCCATCCATGCACTTTCATAAAAATCTGGACAATAAACCACATGGTGGTATCCTCCACAAAAAAAAAACAAGAATTGTCATCTCGAAAATCATCTATCCTAGACTGACATCTTGAGAAAAGTGTGGGAAAAATAGAAATAAAGAAAAATAAAAAAAAACTAAACAAAAACTATTTATAACTCAATATAGAAAAACTAAAAATAAGATAGTTATCTAATAACAAGTCCCCGATAACGACACCAAAAGCTTGACAATGCTCAAGCGCACACGTAAATGTACGTGGTCTTATCAAGTAATATAGTGACTTCAAGAAATTCCAAGTATCGATATCTCAGGGACTTGCATTCACCGCTTATCTAATTTTAGTCTAACTAATTGAGAAAAAGTAAACAAAAAGAGAGTTTGTAATTTTGTAAATTGAAAATAAAATAAATAATGTGTAAAAATAAAAGTCTTGGGACAATCAATGGAGAAAATCCCAAGGTTAAAGCACTTCGAACAATCATATTATGTTTTTGAATTTCATTCGTCAACTTGCTTATCTTGGTTGTTGATTCGTAGGGTTAATTGCATGATCATAGTTTTCCAACTTCTAATCTTTTACCTAATTTGGAAATTATAACTACATTATTGAGCGGGGATGTAATTATCCAATTAAGTTAATTAAAGCTATCATCCTACATATGAATCAAGTAAGACATCTCCTAGACGCTAAGTTAAAGTCTTTATTTTATAAAAGAATAAAAACATAAACTTTGTTTATTCCCATGTTCTATCTCTCTATTCCCTCTCCTGAGATCAAAAGGTCGATAATATATGTATTTTATGGGTGATCAATCCACAAAATAATTAAAACAAGAATAAACAAACAATCAAATATGATAAGCAAAATTAACGAAATTATTCCAAAACAATAGTAATCATGTTCTTGGATTTAACCCCGAAAAGAAAAATCTTAGCCACTAATATTCATAATCAAGAATCAAATATTTGAATACATGATATGAAAAATTAGAGACTAAAAATAAAATTAAAATTTAATAAACCGTGTAGCCGTCTCCGCTCCCAGTCGTGTGTTGCTGTATGTGTCCCTCCAAATTGATTCTTTTTCCAAGCATTTAAAGTTGTCCAGCTGTGTATCCTATGTGACCAGCTGTTTCCTTTATCTATTATAATAAAAATAATAATGCTTGCAAGAATTGGGATTAAAATATCCCTACAATCCTAAAAAAACGTGTCATCTTTTGAATTGGATTTGGACAAGGCACTGCTATGTCTGCGCTTTTACTTTTGGCAATGCATAATTTTAGCAACGTGGCGCGTTGCTCAAAGCATTAGCACATTGATGTGATGCATTGAATTCGAGTCGTCTCGCTTGAATTTACGTTTAAAATTTTGGTTAAGTATGGAACGTCCTATTCTTTTCCCATTCCTTTTGTAGTATATTTTTAATGAATTTCAAGCCTTTTTATCATTAATATATCATCGTATATAGTTAACCAAGACTCCTACAATATCATACGCCACATATTCAAGATTAAAATAACATAATATTCTCAACAACAAATAAAAATAAGAGCTAAGATAAGACAAATTCTCAATGATCTTCCACTTATTTTTTCGACTCTTGACTTATTCAAATCGAGCTTTGCACATTAAAAACAAGTTTCTCCACTCATAATTACACCATTAAAATATTTAGATCAAATTAAACACATTAGAATCTATCGAAACCAAGTAGACACGCACCTAGATCAAGCTAGTAAATCTAGTTTTCCAGGTTGACTCTAAATTACTCAATTAAGCACAAACTGGTTTGAAAAATACTTTGGACATTGTAATCACATTCTTGGAAACTTAAATGCTTATTTATATCAATATGAACTCGTTAAGCACCCGAATTGCTCTCAAAACAAGGCAAAAAAAGCTAGAATAATGATACCAAAGTGAATAAAATCACCTCAGATCAACCATCCAGCTAGGATATCATCATCACACTCAGCCTGTGGAGAATGAAGTCTCTCTTTGGGTTTTAGGACCTTTCAAAGGCCCTTTACCCCCTTCCACATCTTCGTGAAGAATTTGTTTCTTTTCTTCTCCCTCTTTTGCATCTTATCATGTGAGTCCTATAGTGATTGGTGGAATTGTGCCAATATGGAGTAGGCTCTCTCAAGCCAATAAAGGGTGGCACCCTACTTCTTCTAGTCCTTCAATTACTTCTCATAGTTGGAATGAGCAATATTGGAGTGACGGGTGGTGTGAGGCTCTCCCCACCTCTGAGGTATCATAGACATAAGATCCTTGATCGTCCTCATCTCAACTTATATCTCCTTAAATGGCCTTGTTGTGGATGGTCTACATGAATCTGTATCATCCTTCACTAACCTCCAAAAGTCAACATTCCTATTCTTGCTCTTCTCAAATGCTCCTTCTCCTTAGATATTTAATGGTCAAATAGGAGTCTTAGGGGAGATCCAACTATTCTCCAGGTACTCATCAACCCTGGCTCTCCTACACAACTTCGTGATCAATGATGAAAACAAAAGTATGGGCCCGTCTTTATTTTTATAGTGCCTAATCTCCATGAGCACAAAGCAACCAATATATAATAGAATTGTAACATCCTGTATTTTTCTTGTACTTGTTCTAATTATATGGAATTTGGTATAGCCTTTTGATATATATAATGTATGAGAATTGTTATGCAAGTATTAATGGTATAGATGGAATTATAGATGCTACCCCTACAGTTTATTGTGATGCAACTAAGTTAACGTTAAGATAACTATTTAAACTTGAAATCGTAAGCTAGTATTTGAATCTAAAGTTTAAAGTGACCAAGTATGTATAAGTTGAAGGTTAGATTAAAGGGATTAGGAGCTGAAAATAGAGCAAATATTGAGGTGCTTGCTTGACTTATGTAATCTAGTAGGTGATTCACCTACTTAAGTAGTTTGGACCAAATTAATGGACCCATGGCTCTGGATCAGATTTGGGCCAATGCTAATATACTCATTTGGGCCAAATTGAACAAAAGAGAAAGAAAATAGATAAGTATCCCAACACACCAATCTGCCAAAGGCCCGAGTTATTTAAGCCCAAAATAAGAATTTAAGTAAGTAGGTGCATCACCTACTTTGAAAATTTGTGCAGCTTACACCCTTAAGTAGGTGCATCACCTACTTGGACCAATTTGACCAATTTTATGGTCCAAAATGTAGCTGAGGAGGTGGATAAGATAGGGCCTTTAAAAGGCCAATTTACTGGTCATTTTACTTCACTTTTAAGTCATAAAAAAGGAGTATATTTTAGGAAATCTCTCTACTCTCTGTAAAACAACAAGAACTGCAGCCTTATTTTTCCTTCTAGGGTTCTTGAAGAAACCCTCACCTTTGCAGCCCAAGGTAAGTGAAAAACACTTAAGGTTTTGTTTAATTATCTTTTGGAAGATTAGGAAAACAAGTTATAAGTTTTTGACTATAAGTATATGGCTGATTATGGAACAAGCTATTTGTTCATGTTTCCTTGTTATTGAGGAACTTTTTTTTCTTCTTCTTTGGTTTAAGTGTGAAGGAAAGTACAAGATCTTGAACAGTTCAATTAAAAGAATAAGTTACTGAATTGAGGTAAGGTGACTGCTCCATTTTGTTTTTCTTATATATGAATTTGAGAGGAGATTATGAATGTCTTGTTATTGAGAAGTCAAGAAATGATGAGTTCAATAATTGATTGCTACAATAAAAGGGATTTGGGACATTTTTGTATGTATATATTATGGGCTTCCGGGTTGAAGTTGGATAAATGTGTGATGAGTTTGTAATGAATTATAGAAGAAAGATGTGGTGATACACCACCGAACTAATATTTGCTGCCCAATCTATTTTGCGTATTGTTTGGAATGTGTAATGAAGTCGAGGTGGTTTTGGTGAACCTTATAAGAACCTATATCGTATGTGGGTATAATTGGAGGGAAAAAAAGGGTTAAAATAACATCCTTGTTTGATAGATTAATAGTTGCTACCCAGTTACTATTTTGGGAGAAATTAGGTATCTCAAATGTGTTGATTGGTTACTAACACTAGTTTACCATATATTCTATTATAGATAAGTAATCTAAAAGGCGAGAAGTTAAGTCGGGTTAGTTTCGAATTCAAATAACCAGGTATGTAAGGCATACTCTATTTCACACTCTTTGGCATGAAATTGTACAATTGTTCCATCAAGCAAGTTTCTGAGGTTATCCTATAACAAAGTGATACATAATGGCAGCACATTACACTCCATGTATCCAATGACCTTGTTCCCACTCTCTAACACATTAGAACACCTCAATACGTGCTTATTATTAAATTTGCACGTCTATCTTCACTAGAATATTTCAGGAGTTCTCCATTTGTTCAAATAAGACCCATGTGTTATTTTAGCTCCTAAACACTTTATTTGTGTGCCAACATCTCCCTATCTCATTGTTGTTGCATTAAGTGTCTATTTACATGTCTTTTATTAGCGTATTACTATTTCAAGGTACCATAATGTGATGACCACCAAAGTAACAATCTCAAAGGCTAAATAAACTAAGTAATGCAAATCTGTAAAATGACGAGTAGCAGATCAAGGGCATTTGCCTAGCATGGGCCGATCTCGATACCTTTATTTGTGGGTGGCAGCTCTGGGACATAAGCCTAGCATGGGCCGATCCCAATCTTTATATGTAGGTAGTAGCTCAGGGGCGTAAGCATAGCATAGGCCGATCCTAATTTATCTATTTACCACTAATCAGCTGGTCATTTGTATTATATGGCTTACAAAGATTATGAAGTAAGAAGGTAAAATGAAGAAAAGAATGTAATGTATATTGTCCCACAAGTATTTATAAAGGTAGTCTACTAGTACTAATTATACACTTGTATCAGATTTCTATTGAGCTTATGTATCAAGTGTGTTGTTACCTTTTGCCTTACATATTCAGTACATATTTTTATACTAACGTCCTTTACTGGGGACCTGCATTTTATGCTGCAGGCACAGACACTTCAGCTCATACAATTCACTAGTAGAAGGGCAGGCTTTTCAGGGACTATTGGTGACCTCCACGTTGATTTGGGGCTTTCTAAGTCTATTCCTTATATTTTGGTATTGTTCAGTAAGTCAAGAGTAGGGCAGGGGTTTGTCCCGACCCTAACTAAGTCTATGTATCTTTTAGAGGCTTTGTAGACTAATGTAAAGTTATGGTAGTGTTTTGTCTTTAGATATGGCGTCCCTAACAGCCAAGTATTGTATATATCAGTTTGTGTTTTCATATGTAATTATTCTCATCGATAGGTAATATCATGTTTGCCAGAATCTTTAGTTGTTATAGTTTCATGCATGGGAAGTACAAGTTTTTGAATTGGTTCTCTCGGGCCTTTACGGCTACGAGTATCTATACACCCCAATAGGATTTGAGGTGTGACAAAAGTGGTATCAGAGCAGTTCATCCTAGGGCGTCTACAAAGCCGTGTCTATGTAGAGTCTTGTTTATGGGTGTGTTGTTTAGCACATCTATAAGCAAGAGGCTATGGGTGTTTAGGGGTTGTCTCTTCTTCTTCATATCGTAGATCGTGCAATAGAGCCCATGTTGTAGGTGAAGTCATATTAACCATTGAACCTATTTTTTTCCTATTATTATAGTAAAGATGGCGGTTACAAGAAGGAGTAAGAATATAGGTAAGCGAAAGAAGGTGGCTGCTGTACAAGGGACCAGCAATTCACCACCTAGACAAGCTAACCAAAGCAAGGCTTAAGCTGAGTTTGTATCCCATACTTCTTCTACTCCTCCCTCTCCAGAAGAGCTAAGAAGGAGAAGAACCCATCCTCAGAACCACCTATTAATGCTACTGACCAAGATCTAAGGAATGCGGTGCGATTATTGGCTGTATAGTTGCTGGACAAGCTCAAGGAACCGCAATTCCAACCACGTGTTCTAGTGGTATAGATAGGGCAGCTAGCCTACAGACGTAGGATTTTCTTAAATTTAATCCTCCCACATTCACCGGATCAAATCTTACTGAAGAACCACAAGACTTTATTGATCAAATCCCAAGGGTTTTAGATGTCATGCATGTGTCGGGTAAAAAGACAGTTGAGCTAGCAGCATATAGATTCAAATGGGAGGCTATATTGTGGTATGAAGATTGGAAATGATCTAGGGGTATCGATGCACCTCCAGCTACTTGGAAAGAGTTCAAAGAGGAATTTCTTGATCATTACCTTCCATATGAGATTCGAGAAGTCTGTGCAGATCAGTTCCTGAATCTTTGCCAAGAAAATATGAGCGTGAGGGAGTACAACCTTCAGTTTAACTCTTTGGCTAAGTATGCTCCCAATGTAGTAGCTACAATAGATGTAGAGTTCATCGATATGTAAATAGATTAGATCCATATCTGGTTAGAGATTGTACTATTGCTGCTTTAAACAAAGACATGGACATAGCAAGGATACAAGCTTTTGCATAAAAGAAATGGAGGATCAGAGGCAAAGAAGAAGAGCACAAGAATTAGAAAGAGGGTATTCCAAAAGGGCTAGATCTATGGGGCAGTTTATGGCATCCCAAGGAGAGTTTAGGCCTCAGTTTTCTACTAAACCTCCTAGGCCATTATATTCTTATTCTACAACTAGTGCTCCACCACAGTTTCAAGTGTCTAAAGGCAACCAGTTTGGGCAAAGAAGTGAGAGTCAGAGTTCACGGACAGCGGGGTATCAAGAGCAAGGGAGTATAAACCAATTAAGGGCTCCTAGACAGCCATGTAAGCAATGTGGAAATTTTCATCTAGGTGCACACCGATTAGGAACAAATGCTTGCTTTTGGTATGGTGCGTCACAACATATGATGAGAGAATGCCCTCAAAGGGCCATAGGTGGTATGGCACGACCTACTGGATCTTCCATTGCATCATCATCATCAGTGCCTTATTCAAGTAGAGGTATACAACTATGGGTCATGGTAGAGGTGTTAAAAGAGTAGATAGCTCTACTGGAGTTCAAAATCATACATATGCTTTAGCGGATCTACAAAATTCAGAGGCTTCTCCAGACATGGTTACAGGTACATTATCCATCTTGTCACATGATGTATATGCATTAGTTGATCCGGTTTCCACATTATCATATGGAACTCCATTAGTTGCTGGAAAGTTCAAGAGAACACCAGAATTGCTAGTTAAGCCATTTGAAGTATCTACGCCGGTTGGTGAATCTATTATAGCTAGAAGGGTTTATCAAAATTATATTATAAGTATTTGCAATTGTGATACGATGGATGATCTTGTTGAGCTGGGAATGGTAGATTTTAATGTAATAATGGGTATGGACTGGTTGGAGTCTTGTTTTTCCACAGTAGATTGCCAAACTAAAAGGGTGTATTTCCATTTTCCAAAGGAGGCAGTCCTTGAATGGAGAGGTAATATTGGTGCGCCAAGAGGTAAATTAATTTCTTATTTTAAGGAAAAAAGAATGATTTCCAAAGGTTACATATATCATCTATTTAGAGTGAAGGATACAGATATGGAGCCACCAGCTCTTTAAACTATTCTGGTGGTAAATGAATTTCCTGAAGACATTCCAGGCTTGTCTCTTGAACGAGAAGTGGAGTTTGGTATTGATGTGATTCCTGGCACCCAACCAATCTTAGTTTCTCCGTATAGAATGGCCCCGACAGAATTACAAAAATTCAAAGAGCAATTGAAAGACTTGCTAGAGAAAGGATTCGTAAGGCCGAGTATGTCTCCCTGGGGCGCACCAGTGTTATTTGTGCATAAGAAAGATAGTTCATTGAGAACGTGTATTGACTACCGGCAACTGAATAAGGTGACTATTAAAAATAAATATCCCCTCCCAAGAATTGATGATTTATTTGATCAGTTACAGGGAGCCAAGTGCGTCTCAAAGATTGATTTGAGGTCAGGTTAACACCAAGTGAGGGTCAAAGAGAAGGATATACCCAAGACAGCTTTCCGAACACGGTACAATCATTATGAGTTTCTAGTCATGTCATTTGGGCTAATAAATGCACCCACAGCTTTTATGGATTTGATGAATAGGGTATTTAAGACATTCTTAGATGTGTTCGTGATAGTGATGATATTCTAGTTTATTCCAGATCAGAAGAGGACCATGCCAATCACTTACGACAGGTGTTGTAGATTCCTCGTGATCATAAGCTATATGTAAAGTTCTCTAAATGTAAGTTTTGGTTAAAATCGGTGGCATTTTTGGGTCATATTGTATCTAGTGAAGGAAGAAAGATTGATACTCAAAAGATAGATGCCATGAAGAGTTGGCCAAGGCCCATAATGCCTACGGAGATTTGTAGTTTTCTTGGGTTGGCAGGTTATTATAAAAGGTTTGTTGAAGGTTTTTTCTTCAATTTCTGTACCTTTATCTAAGCTAACACACAAATCATCCAAGTTTCAATGGAATAATTCCTGTGAAAGGAGTTTCTAAGATCTGAAAAATAAGTTGACTTCTACACCCGTATTGGTACTTCCAGAAGGCACAGAAGGGTATGAGGTGTATTGTGATGCTTCAATAATTGGCTTAGGATATCTACTGATGCAGCATGGTAAAGTAATAGCATATGCCTCGAAACAATTGTGGCCACATGAGAAAAACTATCCTACACATGATCTTGAGCTACCAGTAGTTATATTTGCTTTAAAGATATGGTGACACTACTTGTATGGGATTTATGTTGACATATCTACTGACCATAAAAGTTTACAATATATCTTTAGCCAGAAGGATCTTAATTTGAGGCCACGGAGGTGGCTTGAACTATTAAAAGACTATGATGTTGATATCTTGTATCATCCAGGGAAAGCAAATATGATAGCTGATGCGCTAAGTCATAAGGCTATGATGGCGTCTATATAAAGGAAAGGGATGATTAAAGATCTCCATCAACTAGCTAATTTGGGGGTTCGGCTTCTTGAAATTCCAGGTAAGGGGCTTGCTGTGCATAATGCAGCAGAATCTTTATTATTAGCTGAAGTGAAAAAGAAGCAATGTGTAGATCCAATTTTATTACAACTTAAGGAGAATGTACAATATGGTACGACTAAGGCATTTGAGATAACGTAAGAAGGAGTACTTCAGTGCCAAAATAGATTATGTGTGCCTAATGTAGACGGGCTAAGAAAGAGGATTATGACAGAGACACATCATTCAACGTATTCCATCCATCCAGGGTCAACTAAGATGTATCAAGATTTGAAAGAAATATATCGGTGGAATGACATGAAGAGGAACATTGCAGAATTTGTAGCCGAATGTCCAAACTATCAAAGAGTTAAAGTAGAGCACCAAAAGCACAGGGGTTATATGCAATGTACAGATCTTCCAATCTAGAAGTGGGACATGATCAACATGAATTTTGTCACTGGCTTACCTCGTACATTACGATGGTTTGATTCCATATGGGTGATAGTTTACAGGCTTACCAAATCAACACGCTTTCTACCAGTTAGGACCACTTACACAGTTCAAGAATATGCCAAATTATATATTAAAGAGATAGTTCATCTACACGGAGTTCCAATCTCTATTATATCAGATTGAGGAGCTCAATTTACAGCAAATTTTTGGAAGTCTTTTCAGAGAAATCTAGGAACACAAGTGAACCTAAGTACAGCTTTTCACCCTCAAACAGATGGACAAGTAGAACGTACCATTCAAACACTTAAAGATATGCTACGAGCTTGTGTATTGGACTTTAAAGGTAGTTGGGATGATCATTTACCTCTCATTGAGTTCGCCTACAACAATAGCTATCATTCAAGTATCAGAATGGCACCGTATGAAGCTTTGTATGGAAGAAAGTATAGATCACCAATTGGATGGTTTGAAATGGGTGAAATTGCCTTGTTTGGGCTAGATCTTGTTCATCAAGATATGGAAAAGGTTAAAGTGATGCAACAATGGCTAAAAACAACCCAAAGTCGACACAAGTCATATGCACATATTAGAAGGAGGAGGCTAGAGTTTGCTATAGGTGATTGGGTATTCTTGAAGGAGTCACCAATAAATTGGGTTATGAGATTTGGTAAGAAAAGAAAACTAAGTCCACGTTATATAGGCCCATACAAGATTACCCAGAGTTTTGGCCAAGTTGCTTATGAATTAGAGCTACCCTAAGAGATCTCAACAGTTCGTCCAGTATTTCACGTCTCAATGCTTCGAAAGTGCATGGGTAATCCATCTCATATTACTCCTATTGAAGATGTAGAAGTTACTGAAGATCTCACCTATGAAAAAATACCTATTTCTATTCTAGATCGACAAGTGAAGAAGTTAAGGAATAAAGAAATAACTTCTGTAAAAGTGCTTTGAAGGAACCAACAAGTAGAAGACATAACATAGGAAACGGAAGAAGCGATGAAATATAAGTACCCCAATTTGTTCAAATACAAAGAGAAAGTCCAAGATGCTGAATTGGAGCAATAACAACAAGTGTAAGACATAAGTACTGTGTTATAATAGGGGTATTAAACTTAGGCTTGAACTTCTTTTGGTTGGACAGTTATGCTAACATTCGAGGATGTATGTTCCTAAGGGGGAAGGGTGCAACATCCCGTATTTTTCTTGTACTTGTTCTAATTATATGGAACTTCGTATAGCCTTTTGATGTATATAACTTATGAGAATTGTTATGCAAGTATTAATGGTATAGATGGAATTATAGATGCTGCCCGTACAGTTTAATATGATGCGACTAAGTTAACGTTAAGATAACTATTTAAACTTGGAATCATAAGCTAGTAGTTGAATCTAAAGTTTAAAGAGATCAAGTGTGTATAAGTTAAAGGTTAGATTAAAGGGATTAGGAGTTGAAAATAGAGAAAAATATTGAGGTGCTTGCTTGACTTATTTAAGCTAGTAGGTGAGTCACCTACTTAAGTTATTTGGACCAAATTAACGGACCCATGGCTATGGATCAGATTTGGGTCTATGCTAATATACTCATTTGGGCCAAATTGAACAAAAGAGAAAGAAAATAGAAAAGTGGCCCAACACACCAATCTTCCAAAGGCCCAAGTTATTTAAGCCCAAATAAGAATTTAAGTTAGTTGGTGTATCATCTACTTTGAAAATTCGTGCAGCTTGCACCCTTAAGTAGGTGCATCACCTACTTGGACCAATTTGACCAATTTTATGGTCCAAAATGTAGCTAAGGAGGTGTACAAGATTAGGCCTTTAAAAGGCCAAGTTACTGGTCATTTTACTTTACTTTTAAGTCACAAAAAAGAGTATATTTTAGCAAATCTCCCTACTCTCTCTAAAACAACAAGAACTGCAGCCTTATTTTTTCTTCTAGGGTTTTTGAAGAAACCCTCACCTTTGCAGCCCAAGGTAAGTGAAAAAAACTTAAGGTTTTGTTTAATTATCTCATGGAAGATTAGGAAAACAAGTTGTAAGTGTTTGACTATATGGCTGATTATGGAACAAGCTATTTGTTCACATTTCCTTGTTATTGAGGAACATTTTTTTCTTCTTCTGTAGATTAAGTGTGAAGGAAAGTTCAAGCTCTTGAAGAGTTCAATTAAAAGAATAAGTTGCTGAATTGAGGTAAGGTGACTGCTCCATTTTGTTTTTCTTATATATGAATTTGAGAGGGGATTATGGATTTCTTGGTATTAAGAACTCAAGAGATGATGAGTTCAATAATTCATTGGTACAAAAAAGGGATTTAGGACTATTTTCTAGACTGTTTTGTATGTATATGTTATGGGCTGCCGGGTTGAAGTTGGATAAAGGTGTGATGAGTTTGTATTGAATTATAGAAGAAAGATGTGGTGATACACCACCGAAGTAATGTTTTCTGCCCAATCTATTTGGCGTATTGTTTGGAATGTGTAATGAAGTCGAGTTGGTTTTGGTGAACCTTATAAGAAACTATATGGTATGTGGGTGTAATTGGAGGAAAAAAGGGTTAAAATAACACCCTTGTTTGATAGATTAATAGTTGCTGCCCGGTTATTGCTTTGGGAGAAATTAAGTATCTCAAATGTGTTGATTGGTTACTAATACTAGTTTACCATATATTTTATTGTAGATAAGTAATCTAAAAGGGGGGAAGTTATGTTGGGTTAGTTTCGGAGTCAAATAACCAGGTATGTAAGCCATACTCTATTTCACACTTTTTTGCATGAAATCATACAATTGTTCCATCAAGCAAGTTTATGAGGTTATCCTATAACAAACTGATACATAATGGAAGCACATTACACTCCATGTATCCAATGACCTTGTTCCCACTCTCTAACGTATTAGAATACCTCAATACATGCTTATTATTAAATCTGCGTGTCTATCTGCACTAGAAAATTTTAGGAGTTCTTCGATTGTTCAAATAAGACCCATGTGTTATTTCATCTCCTAAACACTTTATTTGGGTGCCAACATCTCCCTACCTTATTATTGTTGCATTAAGTGTCTATTTACGTGTCTCTTATTAGTGTATTACTTGTTCAAGGTACCATAATATGATGACCACCAAAGAAACAATCTCAAAGGCTAAATAAACTAAGTAATGCAAATCTGTAAAATGACGAGTGAAAGCTTAGGGGAATTTGCCTAGCATGGGCCGATCTCTGTACCTTTATTTGTGGGTGGCAGCTCAGGGGCATAAGCCTA
Organism: Capsicum annuum; assembly: GCF_002878395.1. Taxonomy (NCBI): domain Eukaryota; kingdom Viridiplantae; phylum Streptophyta; class Magnoliopsida; order Solanales; family Solanaceae; genus Capsicum; species Capsicum annuum. Next base: position 88,559,046 of record NC_061117.1, on the reverse strand, counting down.
GAATGGGCCGATCCCAATCTTTATATGTAGGTGGTAGCTCAGGGGCGTAAGACTAGCATGGGCCGATCCTAATTTATCTATTTACCACTAATCAGCTGGTCATTTGCATTATATTATGAAGTAAGAAGGCAAAACAAAGAAAAGAATGTAATGTACATCGTCCCACAAGTATTTATAAAGGTGGTCTACTAGTACTACTTATATATACACTTGTATCAGATTTCTATTGAGCTTTTGTATCAAGTGTGTTGTTACTTCTGCCTTACATATTCAGTACATATTTTTGTACTGACGTCCCTTACGGGTGACCTGCATTTCATGCTGCAGGCATAGGTACTTCAGCTCATACAACTCACTAGTAGGAGTGCACGCTTTTTAGGGACTATTGGTGAGCTCCACGTTGATTTGAGGCTTTCCGAGTCTATACAGTAAGTCAAGAGTAGGGCGGGGTTTTTCCCGACCCTTACTAAGTCTATGTATCTTTTAGAGGCTTTGTAGATTAATGTAAAGTTATGGTAGTGTTTTGTATTTAGATATGGTGTCCCCAACGGCCAAGTATTGTATATATCAGTTTGTGTTTGCATATGTAATTATTCTCATCGATAGGTAATATCACATTTTTTATAACCTTTAGTTGTTATAGTTACATGAATGGGAAGTACAAATTTTTGAATTGGTTCTCTCGGGCCTTTACGGCTACAAGTGCCTGTCCGCCCTAATAAGATTTGAGGCGTGACAAAAATGTTGTCCAAAAGGCAGGACATTATTTTATCATGCATAGTTGGGACATTTCTCAGGTTGGTGGTGGGAGAGACGCTGCTGTAAACAATAGTCAACCAGATCCTAGCTTCAATAGTAAAATCACTCCATCAGTATCCCAGTCTTAGTAGTGGCACACGGGACCTCCCTCCCCGGGTAAAGATACTCAACCAGCTAGCTCCTAGGTGCATAATCCTTGTCCTCGTAGTCCCTCATGTCTATATTTTATAACCCATAAACTCCAATAATCTTCTCAGCCTCAAGAGGAACTTCCTTTCCCCTAATTGTTATCACTGGGTTAGAAAGATCTACTATGCGGAGATTCACGTAGAATTCTCTCACCCAATGCTCATTTACCCTATGTGGTTTTGAGGAAAAGCATATCCATCCTGTGGACTTTAGCCTCCCATATAAATCTGGGAGTTTCTCGGGCACATTCCATAGTGAGATCCCCCTATCGGGCAACAACTTCTTTCTCATGAGGTCCTTATAATATTCCGTCTCATAATTTTGGGCCATGAAGTGATTGGTATTATAGCATACCATTTAGTACATGGAATCCATACATAAAGCATTAGTACATATGTTTTATATGAAGAAAATATGTTATTGAACTTGGTTGAATCGAAGGAAAGACTAATAGGAAATGAACAGGCTTAAAAATACAATTTCTAAGGTTTGGACCAGTCTGTCAGAATGGTCTCAGTTATTGCAATTACGGTTAGTTTGGATCCCGATCACAATTCTTTAGACTAATTAGAATTATGCTCTTAGTTATTGCGCTCGCGATAACAAGTTTGGGATCACAGTAACGTGATCATGATAACAGGTTTGTGATCCCGACCCTCAGTCCACTATCGCGGTAACTGAGGAATGACTGATCAAAATGCTCAGAACTTAAGACTTCCAATCTCAGTTTAACATTATGTTTTGAATAAAAAATTTACACAATGAACAAGAAACATTGTCCCTAGATTCTCAATTATGCCCTTAGAACGTGAGAAAACTAGTAATGAATTTGTTCGGCATTTAACCGAACACTTGGTGTACATATACTGTTTCTATCAATTTTTAATGATTTTGGGTACTCAAGACTTCCCTAGTTGTATGAAAACTAATAACAATAGACAACCATACCAAACAAATATAACTGAACAAGGATTTAGCATGCAATCATAATTTTAGGCTATGACATGAGTTATAAGGCCCACACATAAGCATAAAAAGAAAAACTTTGAAGCACATACCAGATTGGAAATGCAAGGAAGGATGCAATACACAGTTTGATGCTATCAATAAGAGCACAATTTAGATTGATTTTGAAAAAAATTAAAGAGGGAATGTAGTGGAGATTTGGGCGACTATTTATTCTTAAAACAGGCTCGATCGAGATCTTTAATAAGGGATCATGGTTGCGAACGATGTGTTGTCGTGATTGGGAGGCCCATGCCCTCGTGATCACGACACCTGAGAGTTATTTTAGCTCCCTCATTTTCAACTACTCAGCCCACTACTCAAATTCACCATAATTTCCCTTACTAGATATCATTCAAATGCAACCCCGTAGGTACCTAAGTTTATAGATCAATCACATTAAATATAATCTACTCTAGAAATCAAAAGTAAAGGATACAGGCTCACTTTCTTGGCATGATGGGTTGCCTCCTATCTAGCGCCTAATTTAGCATTGCGGCGCAACGTTCTTCAACTTTCAAGTTGGATCCTTGAGGGATCCATCATCCATCTCCATGTCCACTACATCAATGATAGACACCACTAGTATTTCCATGGGTTGTTTCATGGTGTTACATACCTAAAAGGATACTTCATCATTATGCCCTCGAAATTTCATATCCCGTTACTCCATATAGATAATCTTTTTCAGTTTCTAGGAAGGGTATCCCAAGAATAACAGGTTTCTCTAGGTCAATCTCACAATTAAGTACCACAAAGTCCGTTGGAAGTATGAAGCGATCGACCTTCACAAAAACATCAAACAAGACTCCAACCGGTCTCTTTATAGTGCAATCCATCATCAATAGTCTCATTGTGGTTTGAGTAGGAGCACCCAAACCAAGTCTTTGATATAACACGTGAGGCATCAAATTTATGCTTGCAACAAGGTCACACAATGCTTTCACAAACTTGTGTGTCCCAATGGTGCAAGGGATTGTGAATTTCCTCAGATCCTTTTTCTTTTATGCCATAGCACTAGTCATGATAACGCTATACCCATGGGTCACTTCAATGGCTTCACCAGGTAATTCTCAGACATCAACTTCTTCATTAGCTTAGGATATCCTAAAATCTCTTTAATTGCCTCTAGCAATGGGATATCAATTGAAAGATTGTAAGCTTAATAAGAAACGTCTTACATTTGACATTATCCATCTTTTTCTAGAGCCTTTGAGGGAAAGAGGGAGAACCTTTATGGTTGGCAATGGATCATGTTGTGGTTCATCACCCTCAACTATCTTAGGAGTTCCCTTCTCATCAACTATCTCTTCAATTATCATTGGTTCTTTATCATCCCCTTATTGAGACTTTGGAGCTTCCTCATTTGACTCAACCACATGCTACTTCTTCACATTTGGTTGTTCAACCTTAGCCTCTTTCTCAACCTCAACCACATGATCTTCGAGATTTTTGTCACTCCTAGTGATGATTTCCAATACATGGGTATCATTTTTTGAATTCATAACGGTATCACTAGGAAAGCCCCCTTTTCGTCTATCATTAAATTGAGTAGAGATTTGGACTATTTTGTTCTTTAATTGTTTGATTAATGAGGATTATGATGCAACCATTTGGTTTATTTGAGAAAAGTCACATTTTAATTCTTGGACCATCTTGTTCATCCCCTTCACTCTTATCAAGATTCTTGCTAATATATCCTTGATCTTGAACTTTTCGGGATCAATGGGATTTGGCACTTTGCTCTTCCCTCGATCATAGGGGGAACATACATATCATACTCCTTTTTATTATCTCTCCAATCATGATATCTATCTCTATTATAGCATTCTCGTTCTCTTTTACGATCGTTCCATCCTTGGTTACCACCTTGCCTTTGGTAGCACGTATAATAGTTGGCCTTCTATCATCTTCTATCTGGTAGACTTAGTAAAAGGTACCTGACTTATTTTGGATTGTTTGCCAAGTATCTTATTTCTTCATCAAGGACTTTTGCCTCGTCTTCATCATATCCTTTGGATTCCATGACATTGACCATTTTTGTGGGTGTACCTATCACATACTTTGTAAAGAGGTCCAATTGTGTCATCATTTTGGCCATGTTTTCCTCCCTTTCTTTTCATCTTTCTTCCTTTTCTCTTTGTTAACATAGGAGGTAAGGACCCTTTAGCTACCTTAGTGTACCAAATGTGCCACCCCTATTTTGCTGTGTGACTTCCTCATGCAAGGTTGAAACCACTCCATATAATAACTTTACAAGTGACCACCCGCTGCATTATCCACCATGTTTTTTTTTAGTTGATCCAAATACTGATAGAATGTTTGAAGAAACGTCTTATCCGGCACTTTGTAGTTATGGAATTGCAAAATTTTTGCATTAAATCTCTCCCACACTTCATATAGAGCATCTCCATGTAATTAACAAAAATTTGTCATATTTTCTTGCAATTATACTATCTTTAATGGTGGGAAATATAGATCTAAGAAAGTATCAATAAGTTTGACTCATGATATGAGGGACCTAGAGGGTAGAGACCTTTACTACAACACCACATAACCTTTTAGAGAATGAAAAGAGGCGCTATCTTATAGAATCTTGTGAGATGTGAGCAATGTCTAAAGGGGCACATACTTTCGTGAAATTTTTCAAGTGCTAGTTTAGGTCTTCATGATATTAACCCCCAAGGAGAACTTTCTTTTGAAGCATATGTAATATCATGCTTGTGATGTGAAATACCCCATTCCCTTCATCCGGTGGAATGCGGATGGCACTCGCACGCCTCATATCATGGAGTAGCTCTTTATTATCAAAGTGACCATCAAAGGTCCTAGCATTACTTGTATGATCACTCATTGTATCATGGACACTATTGAAATATCTTATAAAGAAACTAAAACAACAAACAAAGTAAATAAACACCACTATGGGTAAACTCAAAGCTACTATCAACACCACACAAGCAAAAACTAAATTTCACTCCCCGGAAATGGCATCATTTTGATCACACTCACCTATGCCATTGTTTCGGTAAACTAGTATTTAAAACATATGTGTATTGAAGGGCTACTAAGTATTTACCTACAATGTAAACATAAGGCAAAGAATAAATTAAAATTGGAGGGTATCATTTGAAAATTTATTTAGACAAAGTTACTTGAACTACTAATTTTGAGAAATAATTGTAGACAAAATTCCAATAAGGGAATATTCTTGGGATTATGTTTTCCTAGGGAAAAGTGTATGGGTACATGAGAGTCGTATTCAAATCCTAGTCAATGAATATATGGGCAGGCTAGGTTATGGGTTGTGGTGTTTGTATTTTATCCATATACCAAAAATATCACCCATGGATTCTTTCGAATACCTCATGGGTGTGGAAAACAAATCAACCCAAAATCTCAATTGGGCATCCCTATTTTTAGGATAATACCCAAGACATAGGAAATTCACAATCCATCCTTATTTCCAAGATAATTTAATGGAATAAGCTAATATTTAAATTATTGTTCACAAACACTTGTCCCCTATATCCCTCTTTCAAGGATGATATATGATCTAAAGGAATACCGATATATCTCTTTCAAGGATGATGTGGGATTTTGGAAATTTAGGGCTTTCACCTACAAATTCCTATTCAACAAGCAAGTATTAGTGAAACCTAATGATAAGTGGTGAATTTACCACTTATTTACCTCCGAAATTTGTGCACACTACTGTAATTTGAAAGTATGAATGAGACAAATTTATTTGTTTAATGTGCTAATCTCCAAACTTTTTAGGTATACAACCAAAGAGAAGGAAAGCTATGGAAGTGATCTTAAAAGGATCAAAAAGATAAAAAGAAGTGCATGAGATGGAAAACCCTACATAGAAAACTGGTCTCAAAATCTGCAATCGAGGATGGAAGGCCGCGATCGCGAACAATCAAGTTTAGTGAAATGAGCGTGATCGCGATTATTCGAGGTGGATGCGATAGCCACAAATATAGGAAAGATAGCACAATAATGGATTAGAGGTTTAATGCACAAGGAAGAATTTGTAAATTGACATAGTTAATCCCAATTCCCATATAAGGCACAAATCCTTTTCCCCTTTGATTCTATTGACTTTTGGAGATTGAAATTGGAGACTTGGTGAACCTTAGAAATTAGGGAAACTTTTGTATTTAAATTCCAATTTGAATTTGGTGAAATTGATGTGTAAAGTGAAGATTCTTCTTATTTTCCATTGTCATGGATGCTATGAATGAACCTTTTGGTATGCTTCTTCTCTTTATCTTTATGAGTAGCTAGATTCTCTTGCCTTAGGATATGTTGAAGTTGGGTGAAATTATGTGTGGGTTGTGATGTATTTGGATAGATTCTAGTTAGTTAATGATGGGTTTCACTATTGCTTGGTTTAAATAGTTGGGATTTGTGGGTGAAAACCTCAAATGCCCATAAATGGATTTATGGGTGAAAACCCCAAGCTCTTGAAAGCTTACATCTTTCTTGAAATAGGGATATGGGTGAATTTTTGAAACCCATATCATCCTTGAAAGAAGGATATGGGTGACAAAGCAATAGTGGACAATAATGGATGTAGTTTGTTGTATCTTCACTATCTTAGAAATAAGAGCTAGTAGAGAGTTGTCTATGTCTTGGGCATCTTCCTAGAAATAGGGATCTACAATTGAGGTATTAGATGGTTTTAATTATGACATGAACCGAACCAGGGCCTAGTCGTGTCAGGTGCCTCAAGCCCAATCGAGACCAAAGACCACCCCAACATCCAACCATAACCTTCCCTGCACCATAAGTCATATGAATTCTAAATCTATATATAACATAACAAAATAGAACAATCATAAATCAAATATAGTAAAATGGTGTCATCCCCAATACCAATAGAAATGCCAAGATTGACACCAATACCGACACCGCCCATACCAATCCATAGTAGTCTTACAAAGCCTCTATTCAAAAGTAAAACAATACCTGGTCGGGACATGTCCCCGACCATAGCCAAAACCAAATTCTATGACATGACAAAAGTATTTAGAGAGATCTATAACATAAAATGGAGCCTTCAAGAGTATTGAAGCTCACCACTTCAATCCAACACAAGTTGTCCCCAAATCCAATCACTGAGAAGGAGGAGTAGTATGGTCGGCTCTTGCATCTCATGGGGATACAGCGCCAAAAGATGGGTTCGCGGGTAAAAACAAGCATGTATTTAGGATAAGGATAAAATAATTCCAATATTTAAAACCAAGTAACTAACCATATGCAAGAACAACTATATATATACTTATATAATCCATGGTAGGAAAGGGAACCGGGTTTAGCATGCATTTAAAATCATTAACCTGGATTTGTATAACTTAACCATCATGAGATATATAGGTCCAATGTTACCCCTGAACGGGCCTCAGTATGTGTAGCCGCATAAACTGCAGATATCATAGGGGCAGGGGATTCTGGTGTACCCTTCACCCTCTATGATACATCTATACGAGTATAACTTAGGGAATTCCCCTATATCCCCCAAGTCTATGGTCTCCATAACTAATCCTCTTGTAAAAAAATATGAGTTTCCATTGTCCATCCATTGGACTCACACCTTCACAGTTAGCTAACACAACCCTCCATTATCACCCAACTAAAACCATTAGCACATAACCAAATCGCCAATTTCATATATTATTAATCAAGGCTATAAGAAGTGGTATCATCATACCGACTATAGCTTACAAGAAATGTACTTAACCAATTACTTAGGTAATTCCCATTTACCCGGTAGGTTACATTATTAGATTCACTTTGATGATTCTCATGTACCCCACAAGGTTATAAATCAAATTCATGGCTACCCAGGATTTACAATTTAGCCATTAAAACTATTTAACCAATTTAGGTTCCATTACAAAATTATCTAATCCTATAGTTTGAATAAAAGTCATACCATGTGACAAAACCATTCTCATAGGCATTCTAACAAATATGTTGAGGGCATATAGTTTTGAAAACCAAAACCAAGTACCAATTGACCATTCCTATGAAATCACATGTAAATCCCACAATATTAACATGAAAACGATAATACAAACATGGGAAAATATATTCATCCATTAACAACCAAAACCCACAAGATACAATTCAAAACCACACAATACCTACAATTAAATCATGAAAACCATTTATTAAAACATGAATTTAGTTTAAGTAACATTATGGTAGGAGTATCATGCCTTAGACAATGAGGAAGACAGAGAGAAACCACCCCTTGGAGTCTAAATGGACCACCTTAAAGGAAATCTTATCCTTTGCTTAACATGATCTTAAGAGATATTTGAGAGTGTTTCTAGTGTTTTTGATTTAGAATAATTGGATAAATGATATCCCAAAAGTATTTTAAGTAGTGGGGTAATAAGAGGTTAAGTGGGTAAATATCTAGAATACCCCCAACTTAAACTATATAAATTTCTGCAAGAAGGTACGACTACACCACCCAAACTTTACCCTATACGAGTGGTACCCACCATTCGTACCCTAGGTACCAACTTGGTCTACAATACTGACCAATATACGACTACAAAGGCCCACTAGAACCCAAGCATATGATAAGTACCCTAGAATAGTACCTTAAGAAGAATAGAATCATCTAGGCTAGACGTAGAACATCATACGGTTGGCACTATACTTCCAGTACCCTAAAAAATGATATGTATGATGTCCATTCGTACCTTGGAAAGAAATCAAAAAAACCTCACTGATCAACATATGAGTTGAGAGCCCTAAATCGTACCCTATCATATGACAAGTACACCCAATTTATGATGTCCAGAATCTCAAACTCAAGAAATTTCTAAGGATTAAAACCCAGGGTGTTCCAACTTAACCCACTCATTTGTTAATTGAAATGGTCAATGGGTAATATTCTTGAGTTTTTGTTGACAAACTAACCTCAAGGACCCTAAAACTAGCCTATCATATCTTTAATGACTAGAATTTGCATCAAATCATCATTCACCCATGTATAACTTTCCCTTAGGTAGACATGATCCCAAGATCTTTCTTATATTGTATTTTCAATCGTAATTGCCATCGTTAGTTTGTTAACTTGAATAGACTTTGATAGAAACACATTCTAAACAAACCCCCATTTTAAATCATACATTTAATTTTGCCTTCACTACGAGTATACCTTGAGATGCCATGGACACCTATAGGTTTTGAAGACTAAACTCGTTCCTTGTGGATTTGACCTCAACATATATTGAGCTATTGATAATGATCATCATCTACCAATTTAAATAGTATAGGTTAGAGTTATCAAAATAGAGCCATTTTTGGGGAGTGACACTTTGTCTTAACTTATATGGTGATAATTGTAGCTTGGGGTATACCCGTGGTGATTTTGATTTAATTTCTTTGTTGTTTTTGGTTCTTTGAAAGTAAATATTATTCCTTCTAAATAACCATTAGTCAAGAAAGAATTAGTGATAATTCATCACATTAACATGTTGAAGCTATGAGTTCTATTATTGATTAATAGCATGCTAGCGCCATTCGTATTCCCCTGCTAGGGAAAACGATGTATTTGATGTTACAAGCTTCATGCTCAAATTGCATCAAATGAAGGGACTTTTGGGGGGGCAAGCCTATGAGGACCCCAATTCGTATTTGAAGAATTTTTTAGAAGTGTGTGCAGCCATTGATATTGTACACATAACCCAAGAGTCCATCTTGTTGCGCCTCTTCCCATTTTCTCTATCGAGAGAGATCGGATTATGGTTTTAATCTCTTCTAGTCAGTTTTATTACTTCATGGGATGAACTCACCACTGACTTTTTAGACTAGTACTTTCCACCATCTAAGATGCTATAATTATTCAATGAAATCATAAACTTTTGCAAATTTTGTAAAGAGATTTGGTATGAAGCATTGGAGAGATTTAAGGAGAAGTTCTTAAAATACCCAAAACATGAGATTCCTGAGAAGATGATTCTTCAAATATTCTATAGGGAATTGGACCCAATAAACAAAGACATAGTAGACAATGCATCCGGCGAATTACTTATGAAATCGTCATAGGGGTTGCATCAAAGGTGTTAGATCAAGTGGCTAATTTTGCTAGGGGTTGGCACATGAAGGATGTCGAAGTGGTTTTGGGGATCCCTCCTCTCCTTTGTGTGTCAAGATCAAAGATGTCAAAAGGAGGAAAGAGATTCAAGCATGATCAAGGTAATGTCAAACCTTGAACTTCTTAATAAACATATGTTGGGGACATTCATTGAAAGAGTCAATTTCATAGATTCAAAGGATACCAAGGAATTTGAAGAAGTAGAAGAAAATGTACTTGATGATGAGAGTCTATGGTTGTCGAATTATATGAAGGGTTTCCATGTTACCTCTCAAAGGAAATATGGGAATTAAGGTCAAAACAAAGAAAGTTGAAGAGTGTCTCAATGTAAAGGAGAGGGATGTATTAATTATGATATTTTAATTTGAATCTTAGTTGGAGTTTAAGGGACCAACAAAATAGTAAAAGAAATAAGGAATGATTTCTCCAAGCTTCATCAAGCGGTGGAATATCATTCTACTGCCATCCAGCAACTAGAAGCATAATTGAATCAAATATCAGCCATGGAAAGAAAAAATAAAGAAGTACTAAGTGGTATCGACACAAATTCTATTGTCACTCAAAGTGGAAATATTCTTGGCAAAGGCATGGAACTTGATGATGGTTCCGGCAAAAAAAATCATGAGCAAACAAATGTGAAGAGAAATAAGTTGAATAATGGTGAGTCCAGGCCAAATTAGGTTACCCTTGAGAATTCAAAGATGAAAGAATGCCAGCTTGTCTGAATGCCACCCATCAAAATTTCTCCCCTTTTTTGCTCAATGACTTTTAAAAATAGGAGAAAATGCTAGGTTAAGAAAATTCCTTGATAAGTTTAGCAAACCTCTCTATCAACATTTTTGTAATAGAAGCATTTCAAGATATGTCGGGGTATGCTAAATTTATAAAGTAGTTAGTCTCTAAGAAGAGGCTTGTGAAGGATGAGACAATATAAATAATACATCATTATAGTGCGATTATGTCCAGTACGATGGCAAGAAAGAAGAAAGAACCCAGAGGCTTCATTATTTAGTGTACCATCGGAATGTTCAAGTTTGAAAAAGCCTTGTATGACCTCGGGACAAGTGTAAATTTAATTCCATATTCCATATTTCATAACCTCATATTGGGGAGACGCAACCCACCACAATTAGATTGTTCATGGACGACAGATCCATCAAGAAACCTATGGTAATACTTCATAATGTTCTAGTTAAAGTTGACCGGTTCATCCTTCCGACTGACTTGTGATCCTTGATTGTGCTTTGGACCATGAAATTTCTATTATTCTTGGAAGGCTATTATTAGCCACCGAGAAAGCATTGGTAGATTTGGAATACGATAAGATGATGTTTTTCCTAAATAATGAAGAAGTTTCTTTTAATGTATGCAAGTCCATGAATCAACCAATGGATTTACAAGTACTATTAGTGATTGATACCATTGATGGTGAGGTGATGAATTATGTTAATGTAAGTTTGGTGGATGAACCATTGGTAGGGGTTTTGGCGAATTTTAGAAGAGAAGAAATTGAAGATTTTGATGAAGTGGTTGAATCTTTAATGGTACTTGGATCTTATACCAAGAACCCGGTAAAGTTGAACGTTGATCTTATAAATCGTGAGAGCCCACCCATAAAACCATCCATTCTTGAGCCCTCCAAAATTAAAATAAAGTCATTGTCACCTCATCTTAAATATGTGTTCTTGGGGCATGGAGACACTTTATCTATCATCATTGCAAGTGATCTTGAGTCTTACTAAGTGGAAGCTTTGAAGTTGGTTGTCAAAAAAATCATTCAAGCCATTGGATGGACAATTGCGGATATCATAGAAATAGACCCTGGAATTTGTTCCCACAATATCAAGCTAGAATAAGATCATGTGCCAAGTGTGGAGTATCAAAGGAGGCCAAATTAACCCATGCAAGAAGTGGTGAAGAAAGAAATTATAAAGTGGCTTGACGCAGGAGTAATCTATCCAATCTCCAATCATACTTGGGTGAGCCCAGTGCAATGCGTTCTAAAAAAAAGGTAGCATTACAGTAATTGAGAATTAAAAAAATGACGTTATTCTAATCTGACCGATTATGGGGTGGTGGGTATGTATGGACTACCAAAAGTTGAACTCACTTGGGCCAAAAAAGACCACTTCCTTTTGCCCTTTATGGACTAAATGGTAGATGGGTTAGTCAGGCAAGATGGTATTGCATTCTAGATGTTTATTTTGGGTACAATCAAATTTCAACTGCCCCGAAAGATTAAGAGAAAACAACTTTCACTTACCCTTATGGTTCTTTCATATTCACGCGGATGCCATTTGGTTTGTGTAATGTGATGACAACTTTCAAATGTTTTATGCTATAATATTTGTGGATATAATTTAGGATTCGATAGGAGTCTTCATGGATGATTTATCGGTGGTAGGGAACTCTTTTGAATCATGTCTCAAGCATCTAAGCAAGGTATTTAAGAGATATATAGAAACAAACCTTACCCTCAATTGGGAGAAATGTCACTTCAAGGCAAAGGAAGGTATTATGTTGGGCCCCGAGATCTCGGAGAAGGGAATACAAGTTAATCAAGCTATGGTAGAGTTAATAGCAAAGTTTCCACCCCCCATTTCCGTAAAGGGTGTTTAGAGTTTCCTTAGGCATGCGGGTTCTACCAGTGATTTATCAAGGATTTCACCAAAATAGCTCATCTAATGTGCAAGCTCTTTATAAAGAAGGTAAAATTTCATTTTGATGAGGCATGTTTGAAGTTCTTCAATTGTCTCAAGGAGTTGCTCATTTTGGCTCCCATAATTGTTGCTCCAGATTGGTCATCCCTATTTGAAGTAATGTGTGATGTAAGCAGGATTGCATTAGGATAGGTATTGGGGTAACGCAAGGAAAATCAATTTCACCCTATCTATTATGTGAGCAAGACCTTGAATGATTCTCAATGTAACTACACCATTACCGAGAAAGAATATTAGCGGTGGTATATGCTTTTGAGAAATTTTATGCCTACTTGTTAGGAACAAAAGTGGTGGTACACACGGATCATGCCACCCTTAAATAATATCTCATGTTGAATAAGGAAGCTAAGTCACATCTAATTAGATGGATCTTGATCTTTCAAGAATTTGATTTCGCGTTGAAGGATAGAAAGAATTGAAAAAATTAAGTGGCTGACCATCTTTCTCATCTTGAGAGTGATCATGAAAAACATGGGGAAATTGAGATTGACGAGGCTTTTCTCAGTGAGTTATTCATGTAAATCTTGGAAAAAGGCACGCCATGGTATGCCGACTATGCAAATTATATGGCGAGTGGTATACTCCTAAGGAGCTTAGTTATCATCAAAAGAAGTGGTTCTTATTGGATGTAAAAAAATATTTTTGGAATAAACACTTCCTATTTTAGGAATGCGCGGATGGTGTGATTATCCATTGTGTCATGGAAGTTTAAATGAAGAATATCCTTAAAGCATGTCACTCCTTACCTTACGGAGGCCATCATGGGGGAATCCGAATCGCTGCCAAAACCTTCAATGTGGGTATTATTGGCCCACCATTCATAGAGATACCATTGAGTGGATAAAATCATATCATCAATGTCAAATGAAAGGTGAAATCTCGAGAAGACATGAAATACCCCTTAGGCCAAATCTTGAAGTGGAACTCTTTGATGTGAAGGGAATCGATTTTACGAGCCCTTTTATGATCTCTTTTAGAAACAAATATATATTGGTGGCTATTTATTATGTTTCCAAATGGGTGTAAGCTATGGAACTTCCGAATAATGAGAGCAAGAGTATCACTTTTTTTTGAAGAAATAGATCTTTACACGGTTCGGAACATCGCATGCAATCATTTGTGATGAAGTCTCACACTTTTTCAATTGGGTATTTTGGGAACTTCTTGACAAATATGGTGTGAATCACATGGTTTCTATACAGTATCACCACTAAACAAGTGGCCAAGTCAAAGTTTCTAATCGAGAACTCAAAGTCATACTCAAGAAAATCGTAAATATAGGTCAAAATAATTGGGCAAAGCAACTTTATGAGGCATTTAAAGCATATAGAATGGACTAAAAAACCCCAATTGGTATGTCTCCCTACAATTTGGAGTTCAGGAAGTCATGTCACTTGCCCGTCGATCTTGGGCATAAAGCCTCGTGATGTTTGATGTATTTATGCACTCTAGTGTTACTATTCTAGCTTAATTAGTCTTGTTTTGAGGATAATTCGTGTGCTTTATGTGTTAACATGATGTAAATGGGAATATAAGTGTCCATGTGCATGATTACAATGGTTCAAAGTGTTTCCAACCAATTTTGTACTTAATTGAGTCATTTAGAGTTCCATCGTGAAAACTAGTTTTACTAGCTTGAGATAGTTGTATGTCTAGTTGATTTCATTGGATTCTATTGTGTTTAAGAGGTCCCAAATTGTTTTAATGGTGTAATTATAGGTGTAAAAACTTGTTGGTAATGTGCAAGGTTCAATTTGATTAAGTCATGAGTCGTAATGATAAGTGAAGATCAATGCAAACTAGCCTTGTCTTAGCTTGTGTTTTTGATTCGTCCTTGAGGATATTGTGTTGTTGTGATCTCTAATTCGAGGTGTGTTATTAAGTAGTAAGATTTTTTATCTAAATACAGTGATATAATGATTATATAAAGGCTGTAATCCATGGGAATACACCACAAGGCAAGGGATGAATGATGGGACGATGCGATGCCTTCTCTAGTTCAATGCTCCACTTCCTTATAAAATATTAGGATATGCAATTCTAGTGTGTGTGTGCGATGATCATGCATCACACCCTCCATTTCAGTACATTACCACATGCGACGCATGCTGCATTTCACCGCTTCAATATTGACAAGTTCCACATATACATGGTTTGACATATACTACATATAGAATATATTGTGTTGATCACGTGGTTAGGTTTATTGGAATATGTGAATCTTTAGATCCTTGTAACCTTAATCCTAGAAGGATTAGGAGGTCATTATATATGTACTCGTTGCACACTATCATGAAGATTTTTTAATTATGGTTGGGACATCATGGAAGTAATTTGAGGAGGTTGCCACTACTATTTTAGATCTTAATATTTTCTTTAATTAATCTTTAATTATCATAACATATATTCCATTATTTAGATCGTGATTATGAATATTATCGTCTAAAAAAGCCCTTTCGGGGCTAAAGCCAAGAGCATGAGTACTATTGTTTTGGATTAATTTTCTTAGATTTTCTTATCATATTTGGTTGTTTGTTTATTCATGTTTTAATTATTTTATGGATTGATCACCTATAAAATACATATATTGTTGACCTTTTGATCGAGGGAGAGGGAATAGGGAGATAGAACGTGGGAATAAACAAAGTAGGGTTTGTATTCTCTTATAAAATAAGGAATTCAAATTAGTATCTAGGATAGGGATGTACTTAGATGCCTTACTTGATTCAAATGTAGGATGATATATTTAAGACACTTAATTGGATTATTACATCCCCGCTTAATGATGTAGTTGTAATGTCCAAATTAGGTAAAAGATTAGAGGTTGAGAGACCATGATCATGCAATTAGCCCTACGAATCAACAACAAAGATAAGCAAGTTAACAAATGAAATTCAATAACAGAGTATGATTGTTCGAAGTGTGTTAACCCTGGGTTTTACTCCATTGATTGTTTCAAGAATTTAATTTCCACATTGTTTACTTTAGCTTTAATTTACAATTTCCAATTCTCTATTTAGTTACTCTTGCACCGAATTAATCTAAACTATGAAATAGAATTGAATCATTGTTGAATCAAGTCCCTATGGGCATGATACTTGGCTTTCTTTAAGGCCACTTTACTACTTGATAAAACCACGTACACTTGCATATGCGCTTGGCTGCTGTTAAGTATTTGGCGCCATTGTCGGGGACTTGTTATTTGACAACTATTTATTTTAGTTTTGCTTTTTAGATTTCTTTGGTGTTCTTACGCTTGGCTTGGTTTTGTACTTGCAGGAAACAGGTTTTAAAATTAGAAAGCTAGCAAGGGATCAGAACTTGATTGAACCAAGTTCCTAACCTAAGCAACGTTTCCATCAACATAGAAGAGAAGTAAACCTTTCCCCATAAATTTTGCAAATCAAAGAAAACCAAGAGAATCCTGCTATCATGGTTGATGAACAACCAGCTTGCAGGACAATCTGAGAAGTGCCAATCCTACTTCCAACCAATTTGACCTCCCCATTTCAGAAGCTAGTAGCTGGAGGCAATTTCGTACTTAAACAGAATATGGTACAACTTTTGATCAGTAGTGGACAGTTCACAGGGCTTTCACATGACGATCCACAGGTCCACTTGTAGAATTTTTTGGAAATCAATGACACATTTATTCCCATGTGTATGAATATAAATTATGTGAGGATGACTTTTTTCCCCATTTCACTGATTGGGGAAGCAAAGAAGTTTTTAAATGCAGAACCGACAAATTCAATAACCTTATGGGATGACATGGCCAGGAAATTCCTTATTCAATTTTTCCTATCTGGTAAGACTGCTAGACTTTGAAGTGAGATAGTGTACTTCAAATAGAAGCCTGACAATAATCTTTATCATGCTTGGGAGTGGTTCAAGGTTTTCTCTGGGACTATCCACACCATCACTATCCAATGAGGTACTTTCTCATACTTTTGTAGAGGATCTTGACTAAAATACAAAAATTTTATTAGATTCAGCTATAGGTGGTCAAGCTCTTGAGATAACTTATAATGAGTTGTACACTCTATTGAACCACACAGAACAAGGAAACCCAAAATGGCATTCAGACTTGAGGAGTGCCATAAAAAGAATTGAAAGTGTATTTGAGGTAGACCAATTCACAGCGTTATCAGCCCAAGTTTTAGCATTAAAAAATTTGATAAATACTTAGTTTAACAACATAAAATTGGGAGTAGCATAATCTGTAGCCACAGTTAATGCAATTTAAAATGTTGCAGGTTGGTGTGAAGTTTGTAGAAATAGTGGTTATTCTGCAACCATGTGTGCTTCAAAACCAAAATCGATAATGTATGTGGGCAATGCTCAAAGGAAAAATTATGGTAATTCATACAACATGAAGTGGAACACACGACCTTGGAATGCTCAATAATAAAAATTCAACAACCACAGGCTCAACCAAATCAGTCTAGTAACTTAGAAGAGATGATGAAGCAGGTTCTAGTTAATCAGACACAGTTGGTTGCAGATGTAAAAAATAAGCAAGTGGCCTAAAGAAGCTTAGAGTTGTAGTTGGGGTAGTTACAACAGGCACTAAATACTAGGCCTCAAGGTGGGTTTCCAACAGAGATAGAATATCCAAAATAAGTTATGAAAATCACCTTGAGGAGTGGTAAAAAGCTTCAAGGAGAACCTCCAAAAGTAACTAAGGAGGTGGATACAGATTTTACTCCCTACGGGTAAATTAAAAATTTGCTGAAAAGTTAAGGAAATCTGAGTACTCTAAATAAAAATCTGTTGAAGGAGTGAAGAAGATACTGCCACTTCCTTTCCTATAGAGGAAAATAAAAGCGATGAAGGATACAATGTTTAAGAAGTTCTTTGACACATTCAGAGAGCTTCACATTAACTTATCTTTGTTAGATGATTTGCAGTGTATGCCAAAATATGAAAATTACTTGAGGGACATGGTTGCTAATAAGGTAAAACTGCAGGATATGGAAATGATAGCACTCAGTGTAGAGTGTAGCACTGTAATGATACAAAAAATACCAAAAAATCTTAAGGACCCTGGGAAGTTTACTCTCCCCATCCAGATTTTTAACAGTGAGGTGGTTTAGGAACTTAGTGATTTAGGGGCGAGTATCAACTTGATGCCCCTATCTTTTATTAATACATTCATTTTGGGTGAGCCCAGACCATGCATTGTACGTCTACAGCTGGCAGACGGGTCCATTGCCTATCTAGAAGGAATCATTGAGGATGTCCTCATAAGGGTTGGTAAATATTTTATTCGTGCTGACTTTATTGTTCTAGACAAATATCAAAAATAAAAATAGATAATACAAAATATATGCAGATAGATTATATAGATTATGAATTAGAAAGTGAAGATAGTATATATGAAATTTCAGAAAATGAAACAGGTACTGAAATAGATAGACGAACATACACCAATCATATTGGGGCATCCATTTTTACCAACGAGAGGAGCGTTGATTGATGTTAGAGAAGGCATGCTTACGATGAGGTTGGAGGATAAAGAGGCGGTATATAGGGTTTACAAAGTGCTTAACATAACATCCCAATATAAAGATTGTGTATGATAAATGTTATTGAATGGGATAAGTGTGGGTTGGCTAGTTCGCCTAAGGCCTCTTCTGATACCCTCATTGAGCAGCCAAAGCCTCCAATACCGTAACCCAATTTAATGCTAATTGATGAGCCTGAAAGGGCTAAAGTTTACAAATCAGGCACCCTTGAGAATTCATACCAAAGAGGGGTGAAAAAAATAAGAAAATGGAGACCAAGTATGAGAAAGAGAAGGAAAGAGAATGACTAAGTCGTAGTTGGGTCATGCTGCGACACTAAATAAGGCACTACTTAGGTGTCAACCCAATTTAAGTAGGAATGTTTTATTTTGTTTTTTTTAGTTTTTACGCCATGTAGTTTTTGTTTTTTATTGAGTCGCGGGTTGATGGAAAGTCTGAGTACTAGAAACCTGAGCTAAGGTGCATGGAAAAGACTGATTGTGGGGTCCCACAGACCTTCTTTAAGTAAAAAAATTCTACTGAGGCTTAGAGGCCTCAGGGAGTATTTCTTTCTCTTACTTTTAAGTTCACTTTGGGGACAAAGTAGATTTTTAAGTGTGGGGTGGGGAAATTCCTAATTTTTGGGCTTAATTTAAAAAATTTTGTGTAAGATATTCTTGTTGGTGCTATTTTCTATTACAGGGTGCAAGTGTTTTAGTTTAAAAGGCCTATTTGATCCTAAGTTCATCATACTGATATTAGTGGATCGCTACACTAAGGGAAAGCCTATGATTCATTTTGTGTAACTTGTGAATTCTTTGTGAGAGTGGGCGTAATTTGACTCTTGCAACCATTGTGATTAATTGCATTATTATGAGTGATTATGGGTAACGCTCTTGTTGTGAGAGCACATGTTTAATGATTGTAGGTGATTTATATGATGTCCTTGATTGAATGATAAGCATGAGTTTGCCACTTAGGTAAGTTAATTCTTGAGGCTAGGATGTGTTGGAGTAGTGTTCATGAGCTTTCAGTTATGTATAACATGCATAGTGTCGTAAACTTGCATTTCGTGTAGTCATTGTAGTACTAGCTTGAGTGTGTTGCATTTAGTGGAAGTCTAGAGTCTCCTCAACTTATGATTCTTAGAGTTAAGAGTTGTTCAAGGACGAACTAGGATTGAAGTGTGGGGTGGTGATGTTGGGTGTATTTATGCACTCTAGTGTTACTATTTTAGCATAGTTAGCCTTGTTTTGAGGATAATTCGTGTTCTTTATGTGTTAATATGATATAAATGAGCATATAAGTGTCCAAGTGCATGATTACAATGGTTCAAAGTGTTTCCAAACAAGTTTATACTTAATTGAGTCATTTAGAGTTCCAACGAGATAACTAGTTTTACTAGCTTGAGCTAGTTATGTGTCTAGTTTATTTCATTGGATTCTATTGTGTTTATGTAATGCCTCAAATATGATACCCAAAATTCTACAAGGTGCTCATGATCCCAAAGGACCACAAGCTAACCCATGACAGATATGTGTACCTGAACACTGCATAATATACTATGTAAATACGGAATAAAGGCTGTAAGGCCGTAAGGTTCAAAACTGAGACATAATATCTAATAAAATATAAAATCTGTGTAAGGTATGAAATACCTAAAATAAACTAACAAACTGACTGAACATGATAGTCTGAAAAGCCTCTAATTGTTTGAATAAGGAGTTGATAGGACATGTCTCCAACTATTGAAATAAACTAAGTAATGAAATGATAAGATAATGCTTATGTCCTCAAAGGATGAGGACTCACTGCTGACTCTGACTGCTGAGTATTGGAATGCTACTGATGCTCTAGAGCTCGTGCTTCTAAACCTATGGTATAAAACACCATAGCGCAAATGCGTCAGTAAGATTGAATATACTGATATCTATATAAGGTAGGCTGAATGCAAAGGGTTCACATGCATGAACTATACATATTGACTGAACAACATGAACGTGAGAATACATGCGTAAATACATAATAACTGTAACTGAGTTAGTGATAACATGATTACTGAATATAAGTACTGATAACATGAGATACTGATAACCATATAAGTAAAATAACTAATACTGAGAGACTTTATCTGACAGTCTAGTTTCTGATAGAACTAGATGAGTTCTGTTCTGTTCTGAGGTGAATACATCTGACAGTCTAGAATTCTGTAGAACTATCTGAGTTCTATTACTAAAACTGAATGACTGTATCTAACAATCCTGATCTCTATTTTGAGGTGACTACATCTGACACTCTAGAATTCTATAGAACTATCTGAATTCTATTACTGAGACTGAATGACTGTATCTGACAGTTCTGACCTATAACTGAAACTGTGGGAAGTAGTCATCTGACCAACATGCCTCAAATAATGCAATATATCTATGTTGGGGTCAAATTTGTAACCCCAATTGGTAGGGTGTCAATACCGAACCACTAGTTAGGACAAGCTGTGGGTAACCCTCATCTGATAGTGTCCCCAAAAGAGAACGGTGGGACCCTCATCTAATAGTGTTTATCCACCTCAACAACCCTCATCTGATAGTGTTGATGTCTCAACCTATGCTAGCTACATAGTTCTGGAATGCAAGGATGACTTCTAAGAATCACACCCTCACCTGATAGTGTATGTTCCCATCTTTGGGTTCATTCAGTGCTAAGTCCTACTTCCATCTAAATAAACACTAAACATAGATTATTGAACTGAACAGGACTGAATTAACTGAGTTTCCGTTGACTAATAAAATAGTACTGAGATTACTGTATTACATAGCTTTCCTGAGTCACATGACTGACTGAGTTTTATGGATCATGGCTTGAATGAGGATATCATGAAAACATGACACTAACTCTAGGCACATAGCTATATTTTCAAGTACAAGTATCCCCAGGACTCGATGGGAACAAACAGACAAAGCATGACTTTCTTGAATACATGACCAACATCACAATCCATAATATAATAAGTTGGATATTTCATGAAGTACAAGTTCTACAGCACCACAATGGCTACACATATATCCATACTTCATTAACTAAGATATTTCATTGAGCAGTTGACGTGCATAAACTTGTACATGAATAGAGATTTCATATTATTATACTAGTATGACACTTTTTCTTCACATAGGCATTTAGTAAAACATATGGGGAGCATGCTTTGGTTATACCATCATCAACACATCTAATAATCATGGATACATCAATCAACTTGTAAATTGAAAGGGTTTTATCATGATTATCAAGCAAATTTTCATATACTAGGATCAATCATTGGAATATGTAATTTAAAACATGAATCAAAACCCCACAACATCATGAACATGAATTTAAATTCTATTTAAATCATGAATGTTCATAAATATACAAATCTTTTATTTTGAAAAGAGATTCTTGAGCTTCATGGGTGAAAGGAACCCATGAATCAACACATGACATACTTTGATACTTGATTTGGGAAGATTGATGGAAGAATCCTTAAGATTTGGATCTTGAATTAGAAACCCCTCTTCTTGTTCCTGAGAGAATTTGAGAGAAAAGAATGTATTTTGGTGAATTGGAGGCTGAATTCAATGTTTTTGGAGCTTTGGGGTGAAGGGAAAATACCAAAATACCCCTCCAAAACCTTTTGGAAAATGCTGAATTCTACGGCTGATGACATTGGGCTGATGTCGTCACATATGTGATAAGCCATCAGATCATGTCATCACTTGATGCTGGAATTTATTACTTTCTACCTAAGGCTAACGACATTAGCTGATAAGTCGTTAGATATGTGATAAGTCGTCAACTCATGTCGTCAGTTAGTTTCCAGGCTAACATGATGGAGTAAAATGGGTATAACTTTTAACTCGGATATTGGATTTGGGGGAAATTGGTATTGTTGGAAAGTTAATTCAATTATCTATATTTTGGTGGGTTGCGAGCTATAAAATTATCAATATAATTAGATATATGCTCATTTGAAGTTGACTATACCAATATCCTTCCCAAGAATTCAATCGATAAGGAATGTTTTGATTCACCTAATAGCTAGGACGTATTTGAGACCTTAATTGAATTCAAACTTGATCATAAAACTACCAAATAACCATGATGTACTATGTATATTCTTGAAATATGGTTCTAATAGTGATATACATTTTTTGGGGTATTACAATATCTCCCTCTTCGGAACATTCAACCTTAAATAAGACTGATTAGACTTAGAGAAATGATAAATCAAGGTACATACTGGACATGCACAACTGAAGCATGAATTCATGACTGACATGACTAATAATCTGGTTTTATCATATTGAAAATGCATATCTGATGTATGATCATATGACTGAGCTAACACATGAATGCATGACTAAATATGTAATGGTACTTTGTACCAAGTTTATAATGGAAGTCTGAACATGAAACCGAATAAGCTTAAGGAAAATTATTACCTTGAGCTGAGTCTGAGTTTGTGGAGAAGAGGTGAGGGTACTTATTTTGCATGTCTGCTTCTGCTTCCTAAGTAGCTCCCTCAGAGGACTAATTCTTCCAAAGAACTTTGACTTCAGGGACTTCTTTGTTCCTCCGTCTACGAATCTTGTAGTCAAGGATTTTGACTAAAATTTCTTCATAAGAGAGACTGTTCTGAACATCTATGCTCTGAATAGAGATTACATCTGCTAGGTCACCTATGCACTTCTTGAACAAAGAGACATGGAAAAATGGGTGAACTGAGGCTAGATCTAAAGGCAATGCGAGCTCATAAGCTACTTTGCCAAAGTGACTGAGAATTTTAAAGGGACCGACATATCTGGGACTAAGCTTTCTCTTCTTGCCAAATCTGTTCACTCGCTTCATGAGAGAGATATTTAGATAGACAAAGTCACCAATTTCAAACTCAAGATCCTTTCTGCATATATCTACATAAGACTTCTATCAGCTCTGAGCAGCCTGAAGTCTTTCTCTAATCAACTGAACTTTTTCTAAGGCATCAAATACCAAGTCAAGCCCTATGACTGAGGCCTTACTAACTTTGAACCAACCGACTGGAGATCTGCATCTCCTACTATAAAGAGCTTTAAATGGAGCCATCTGAATACTGGAATGATAGTTGTTATTATATATAAACTCAATCAAAGGCAAGTGGTTATCCCAACTTCCCTTTAAATCAATTTCACACACCCTTAGCATATCCTCCAAGGTCTGAATGGTCCTTTTTGCTTGACCATCTGCCTGGGGATAAAAGGTTGTACTGAGATGAATTTAGGTACCAATACCTTTTTAGAATGCTCTCCAGAAGTGAGAGGTGAACTGGGTACCTGTATCTGAAATAATGGATGATGGAATACCGTGTAATCTGACCAATACCCTGATATAGAGTTTAGCATAGTCCTTGTCTGAATAAGAGGTATGAACTAGAAGGAAATGAACTGATTTGTTCATCATGTCTACAATGACCCAAACTAAATCATGCTGACGGCGAGTACGTGGCAAACCCGTCACAAAGTCCATGTTCACTTCTTCCCATTTCCATGTAGGATTAATGAACTCTTACATGGGACGAATAGGCTTTTGATGCTCTATATTAACTTTTTGACATGTAGAGAACTTGGCCACAAACTTTGCATCATCTCTTTTCATTCCACTCCACCAATAGATCTCTCGCAAGTCGCGATATATCTGTCTGGCCCCTAGAGGAATAGAGTAGCCATGCGCTTCTGTAAGAATTCGCTGCCTCAAGTCATCTACATCTGGAACACACAAATGACCCAGACAACGCAGAACAACATCTCCCCCCCGGGATAAAACCTTAACCTGCGCATCCTTGACTAACTCTTTCAACTTGACTAGACTGGAATTTCTATTTTGCTTGTCTTTTACCTCAGAAACTAGAGAAGATTCTGAACTACTCTAAACCCATACATCACCCTCCTCTGTATTGACTAACTAAAAACCTAGTCTTGAAAGCTGATGGACTTATTGAGCTAACTTCATGTCCTCAACATGAGCAACACTACCTATAGACAGTCTACTAAGAGCATCGGCGACTATGTTGGCCTCGCCCAGATTATAAAGGACTCTTATGTCATAATCTTTTAAGAGCTCTAACCACCTTCTCTGGTAGAGGTTAAGATCTTTCTGAGAGAATACGTACTGGAGGCTCTTATGGTCTGTGAACACATCTACATGAACACTATATAGATAATACCTCCAAATCTTTAAGAAAAATACTACGACTGCTAACTCAAAATCATGAGTCAGATAATTCTTCTCATGGGGTTTAAGCTATATGGAGACGTTGGCTATGAAATTACTAGGATACATAAGAACACAACCCAAACCTACTATGGATGCATCATAATATACTACGAACCCATATGAACCATCTGGAAGAGCTAGGACTGGAGCTCGGGTGAGTCGAGTCTTTAGCTCTTGAAAACTCCTCTCGCAATGATCTGACCACTGAAACTTGACATTTTTCTAAGTCAATCTGGACATAGGGGATATAATAAAATAAAATCCCTTAACAAACCATCTGTAATAGCCAGCCAAACCTAAGAAACTCCTGATATCTGATGGAGATACAGGACGAGGCCAATTTCTTACTACTTTGGTCTTTTGAGAATCAACCCTAATGCCATCACCAAAAATAATATGACCAAGGAATGCTACTAACCTTAGCCAAAACTCGTACTTACTGAATTTGGTAAACAGCTGAGGATCTCTGAGAGTTTGAAGTACAATTCTGAGATGGTTTGCATGATCATACTCACTGCAGGAATAGACCAGAATATCATCTATAAAGACTATAATGAACATGTCCATGTACTTCTTGAACACCCGGTTCATCAAGTCCATGAAAGCTGTTGGGGCATTAGTAAGACCAATGGACATGACTAGGAAATCAAAGTGACCATACCAAGTTTGTAAAACTATTTTTGGAACATCATATTCCCTAACTCTGAGCTGATGATAGTCTGATCTGAGGTCTATCTTAGAGAAATAGCTAGCACCCTGAAGTTGGTCAAACAAGTCATCAATATGGGGAAGTAGATACTTGTACTTTATCGTGACTTTATTGAGCTAATAGTAATCAATGAACATTCTTAGAGAACCATGTTTCTTGATCATGAATAAGATTGGTGCACCCTACGGGGACACACTGGGCCTGATGAACCCCTTATCTAAGAGTTCCTTCAATTGCTCTTTCAATTCTTTGAGTTCTACTGGTTCCATTCTATATGGAAAAATAGATATAGGCTAAGTATCTGGAAGAAGGTCAATGCCAAAGTCTATTTCCCTTTCGGAAGAAATTCTAGGAAGATCTTCTGGAAATACATCTGTATATTCATTCATGATTGGGACTGAATCAAGACTGGAAGTTTTGGAACTAGTATTCTTAACTTGAACAAGATGATAGGCACATCCTTTAGACATCATTTTCCTTGCCCGAATGTAGGAAACAATCTGGTCTCTGAACGCTGATGTACTACCCTCCACTCTAGGATAGGTTCAATCAAAAACTAGAACTGGACTATTTTATTTCTGCAGTCAACTGTGGCATAGTAGGAGTAAAGCCAATTCATGCCAAGAATAACATCAAAATCAGTCATCTCTAATTTGACTAAGTTTACTAGAGTGACTTCCTAAAATATCATAACCGAATAGTTCCTGTATACCCGTCGATCTATAATGGCCTTACCCACTGGGGTAGAGAATAAAAAGGACTCTGCTAGAATTTCGGGACTGATTCCGAAATTGCATTCTATATAAGGAGTAACAAAAGACAAAGAAACACCTGCATCTAGCAAAGCATAAACATGTAAGTGAAATATCTGTAATGTACCAGTAACCACATCAGGAGAATTTTCCTTATCCTATCGGGACTTGAGAGAAAAAAGTCTATTTGGGTGTTGCCCACTAGTAGCACTGTAAGTGGCACCCTGCTAATTTGGGAGACCGAACTAAGCTGAGGAACGGTTCTACTGACCCTGATAACTTGACTGGGGACAATCTCTGACTCTGTGGCCTGGCTTTCCGTATCCAAAATAGACATCACTGCTAGCTCTACAAACACCCTTGTGGTCCTTACCCCATATCTGACAAAAGAGATTAGTTTAGGCATTGCTGACACTACCCTAAGACTAGAGCATGACGCCCTATCTCTATTGCCATCCCTAAACTTAGGAGCTGGAGCACTAGATGAAAAAGGAGCTAGACCTAATGAATTAGGAAGAAACTGAGAACGGTTTCCTCCTTCTGATTTGGCTGAGCAAAGTTGAAACTACATGTCCTTGCTATTTTATTTTGCTTCTCCATCATCTTAGTTTTTTGCTCTTCTATCTGCTGAGTATGAGTCATAAGCCTGGCTAAAGTTATGTCACTATTCAATATCGTAGACCTACACTCATTAACCACGCTGTCATTCACCCCAGAAACAATCTTACACATCTTGGCCCTGCTGTCTGAAAGCACATGAGAGGCATATTTGGCTAACTGAGTAAACTTAAGAGAATACTCTTTCACCATCATATTGCCCTTCCTGAGGTTGATAAATTCTAACACCTTAGCTTCTCTCAGCTCTAAGGGAAAGAACCTTTCTAAGAATATGGTGACGAACTCCTCCCACTCTATAGGTCCTGCATAAACTAACTTTTCTAACTTCCACTGCTTGTCCCAAGTATGGGCAATATCTTACAACTAATATGCAGCTAGCTTAGCACTCTCAGTAGAAGTAACCTCCATAATGTATGTAACCTTCTGAACCTAATCGATGAATTCCTGAGGGTCCTCATCTGACTTAGACCCGAGAAAGGACGGAGAATTTATTCGGGTAAAGTCCTAAATCCTGGCTGCAGCTGAATTGGCCACTGGTTTGGTCGGTAAAATAGTTGGTCATTCATTCTGAGCAGCAACTGACTAAGCAAGAGTAGTGAATGTAGCTCTGAACTCTGTATGAGAATTATGTTCACCCAAAGGATCATCGAGCTGAGGGGCTGGCTAATTCCTATTTCTTCTTTTAGGAGGCATGTTCTGTATAAGAAAGAAAAAAATGGATTAGACTGAGAGATTATCTTGATATTATGCTCATAGGCATGACATGAATACTGAAAGAAGGGAAACAATCCCTAAAATATCTTATAGCCTCCTACACATAAATGTGGCGCATAATACACCCATGTACATGACTCTACTAGATATGGATTTCAAACTTCCTAGGACACTATTGAACCTTAGGCTCTGATACCAAGTTTGTAACACCACGAATCTAGTACCCGGAATGCTACACAATGCTCGTAACCCCGAAGAACCACAAGCTAACCCATTACTGATATCTGTACCGAACACTACATAATACTATGTAAATGCAAAAATAAAGGCTGTAAGGCTGTAAGGTTTAAAACTGAGACACAATATCTAATAAAATATAACATCTGTGTGGGGTATAAAATACCCAAAACAAACTAATAAACTGACTTAACATGATAATCTGAAAAACCTCAAACTGTCAGAATAAGGAGTTAATGGGACATGTCCCTAACTAACTCCAACTACTGAAATAAACTAAGTACTGAAATGATAACATAATGCTTATGTACTTGAAGGATGAGGACTCACTGCTGACTCTAAATGCTAAGTACTAGAATGCTACTGATGCTCTAGAGCACATGCTTTTGAACCTATGGTATAAAACACCATAGCTCAAATACGTCAGTATGATTTAATGTACTGGTATGCATGTGAGGTAGGCTGAATGCAAAGGGTTCACATGCATGAACTACACTAACTGACTAAACAAAATAAATTTGAGAATATATGCGTGAATGTATAATAATCGTAACTGAGTTTTTGATAACATGATTACTGAATCTGAGTACTGATAACATGAGATATTGATAACTATATAACTGAAATAACTAATACATTATGATTGTATCTGACATTCTAGTTTCTGATAGAACTAACAGAGTTTTGTTCTATTCGGAGCTGACTGCATCTGATAGTCCTGAATTATGTAAAATTAAATGTGTTCTATTACTGATGCTGAATGACTGTATCTGACGGTCCTAATTTATGACTGAAACTATGGGAAGTAGTAATATAACCGGCATGCCCCAAATAATGTAATATAGCTGTGTTGGGGACCAATCTGTAACCCCAATTGGGATGGTGTCAACACCACACCACTGGTAAGGACAAGCTGTGGTTGACCCTCATCTGACAGTGTCCCCAAAAGAAAATGGTAGGACCCTCATCTGATAGCATTTATCTACCTCAAAAACCCTCATCTAATAGTGTTGATGTCTCAATCTATGCTGGCTACATAGTTCTGGAATGTATGGATAACTTCTAAGAATCACAGCCTCATCTGATAGTGTGTATTCCTATCTTTGGGTTTACTCGGTGCTAATTCCTACTCCTATCTGAATAGACACTGAACATGAATTATTGAACTGAAATAGACTGAATTAATTGAGTTTCCATTGACTGACGGAATAGTACTGAAATTACTGTATTACTGAGCTTTCCTGAGTCACATAACTAACTGAGTTCTATGGATCATGGCTTGACTGAGGATATCATGAAAACATGACACTAACTCTAGGCACACAGCTATATTTTTTGGGTACAAGTACCCCAGGACTCGATGGGAAAAAACTGACAAAGCATGACTTTCTTGAATACATGACCAACATCACAATCAATAATACAATAAGTTGGATATTTCATGAAGTACAACTTCTACAACACCACAATGGCTACACATATATCCATACTTCATTGACTGAGACATTTCATCAAATACTTAACGTGCATAAACTTGTACATGAATGGAGATTTCATATTATTATACTAGTATGGCTCTTTTCCTTTACATAATCATTTAGTCAAACACATGGGGAGCATGCTTTGGTTACACCATCATCAACACATCTAATAATCATGGATACATCAATCAACTTGTAAATTGAAGGGGTTTTATCATGATTATTAAGTAAATCTTCATATACTATGGTCAATCATTGGAATATGTAATTTAAAACATGAATCAAAACCCCACAACATCATGAACATTAATTTTAATTCTATTTAAATCATGAACTTTCATAAATACACAAATCTTGTATTTTTAAAAGTGATTCTTAAGCTTCATTGGTGAAAGGGACCTATGAATCAACACATGATATACCTTGATACTTGATTTGGGAAGATTGATGGAAGAATCATTGAGATTGGGATCTTAAATTAGAAACCCCCTTCTTGTTCTTGAGAGAATTTGAGAGAAAAGAATGTATTTTGGTGATATAAAGGCTGAATTCAGTGTTTATGGAGCTTTGGGGTGAAGGGAAAATATTAAAATACCCCTCCAAAATCATTTGGTAAATGCTGAATTCTATGGATAATGACATTGGGCTGATGTCATGACATATGTGATAAGCCGTCAGCTCATGTCATCACTTGATTCTGGAATTTATGACTTTTTGCCCAAGACTGATGACATTAGCTGATAAGTTGTCAGATATGTGATAAGTCACCAGTTCATGTCGTCACTTAGTTGCCAGGCTAATGTTATGCCTCAAATCCAATTGGGGCAGACTGGCACCCGTAACCGAGGAGGCCCGGGAGAACCAGTCATAACCTTATACTTCCCATGCATATCTCTATGACAACCCAAAATTCGGACAACATCATGTCGCATATAAAAAAAAATAATCACCTGTATAAGATCGAGCACATATATATATGTATATACAATACTTGGCCTTTAGAGCCATCACGTCTATTAACAAAACACCACCTTGACTGTACATTAGGCCTACAAAGCCTCTAGACAATACACAGAGTTTAACTAAGGCCGGGACGCACCCCGCCATATAACTAACTTCTATACAATACCAAAAGTGACTGGATATAACACGGAAAGCCCCGAAGCAAAGTGGAGCTCACCAAAAGCAACTGGATATCCTGGCTCCTACTTATGTGGTGTATGACCTGAGGTACCTGTGCCTGCAGCATGAAATACAGGTCCCCCGTAGTGGACTTCAGTATGAAACATGTACTGAGTATGTAAAGCTGTAGATAATCACATATGATATAGAAGCTCAATACAAATCAGAAACAAGTGAATAAATCGTAATAGTAGTGGACCACACTTACTAGAACTTGTGACAGCCTGTACATTATATTTATTCAATTACTTTACCTTCGTTCTTATCATCTATGTAATCACTACTGTATTGCACTGTGGCCATTAGGCTGCCTCCAGTATATATCAACTGGGATCAACCCATGATAGGCTTATGCCCTTGGGATACCACCCATAAACACATAAATAGGGATCGACCCATGATAGGCTTATGCCCCTGGGATACCACCCGATAAGAGAGAACTTCCATCACTTAGTTCAATTAATCTTAGGGATTGTTATTTTGGTCGCCACTGCATTTTTGATACTTTGAAACAATGATACATCAATAAGAGACATATAAATAGACCATCAATGCAATAACAATGAAGTAAGAACTCATTGGCATATCAATGATGTGTTTTGGAGTCATCAATGCATAACAATGAAGTAGGAACTTATTGGTATATCAATGAAATGTTTTGGAGTCATTAATACCACATGGATCTTGTTTGAGTAACCCGATACCTTATGACATTCATTAGGGCAATAAACATGTAAGATTTGGAAGACAAGTAAGGATTGGACTGTCTTGACATCTTGTAGGGTGAAAACAAGTTCATTAGTAATGTAGGACATCATACAAAACCATTATGGATCACATGTTATTGAATAACTTTGGAAACTTTCTCAATAGAACAATTGTTCACTTTCATGCCAAAGATATGGTATAGAGTATGCTTTACATACCTGATTGTCAACCTTCAATACTAGTCCCAAATGGACTTTCCGTCTTTTCGGATTACTTATCTACAATGAACATATATAGCAATCTAGTATTAGAAACCAAATGTCACAATTCAATTATTTGAATTCACCAAACAAGTGGTTAAGTAGTAAGCCTTAATTACACCATAAAGGGTGTCACTTTAACCCTCTTATCCTCCAATATCAAGTTTGGATTCATTTATCCTTCCAACCAATCCATTAAACCAAATTGAGCCATAGACATAAATAATCATCAATTCAATAGTATATCACCATATCCACATTCCATAACTGAATTACCATATTCTCCTTCAAAAATTCAATACAACCAAACCATGCAAAATAGTCCATAACCCTATTTTCATCACCTTTCAATAACAACCAATACATATAATCCTCTATCACACATATATATATGGAAAAGAACAAAGGCAAACAATATTCATACCTTAGAATTCACCTCTTGATTATGCAATCCTGTTTGCACAAATAATAGGTGCCGTTCGAAGCTCTCGAGATGACAAACGCAGTTATCGGATTACTTTGGAATTTCTACGGTTGAATCAAAAGTAATTTAAAGGTCAAATTTGTCTAGGGTTTGTTCTTTCTCAATGATTGATGATGAAAATGAGTTTTTGAACTCATATACATGTATATATACACATATTCCCATCCATAATATAATAGGAAATGACCAAAATGCCTTTAAAATTTAAATAATGTCAAATCTGTCCTTTGGTGGACTATTTTGATAAGCTAAAGTAAATCGACCATAACTCTTTCCTTCGATATCAAATTTGGGTGAAATTCATATCGTTGGAAGCATAATTCAAAGGGATTTCATTTCATGTAAAGTAGGCCACGCAGTTCATCCTGTACAAGGAGTTATGGTCGTTTGAAGTTGACCCTAAAAATCTGTTTTGATAGGCTTAAGTAAAATGAGTATAAATCCTTACTCAGACGTTGGATTTTGATGAAACCAATTGAGTTGGAAAGAAGACTCAAATATCTTTCTTTTAATAGGTCACAGCTCTCCCAGTTCATTTTATTAAGGTAGTTATGATTGTTCGAAGTTGACCCAAAAATTCAGCTGGCCTCAGTAGTTTGTGTGCAGGAAATTTTTCTGCACATTTATTATTCCTAAATATCCCAGCCACTATTTTATAGTTTCGAACATGCTCGATTATATCCGAAAGCTATCTGTTTTTGGAAATCTTTATATCATTGGAAAGCTTATTCAATAACCTTCGCATGGAACCATCGACGGGGAAATTATGGTATAAATAAAATAAAAAAATTAATTCTATATAAATAAGACTAATACACGTACTTGAATACGGGGTGTTACATCCTTCCCCCTTTAGGACATTCGTCCTCGAATGTTAGCGTAGCTATTCAACTGAAACAAGTTTAAGTCCATCATTAACATTCACATCATCACATAAATACTATGCATATATATAAAAAAAAAACTTACTTGTTAATGTTCTAACTCCGTTTCTTGAACTTTCTCTTCATCTTTGAACAAATGAGGGTACTTAGATTTCATTGATTTCTCAGCTTCCCATGTAATCTCTTCCCTTTGATGATTTCTCCAACGTACTTTCACAAATGCTATCTCTTTATTTCTCATCTTCTTAACTTGCCGATCTAGAATACCAATAGGCACTTCCACATAAGTAAGATCTTCGACAACTTGCACATCCTCAGTAGAAGTGATATGTGGTGGATCTCCGATGCACTTTCGAAGCATTGACACATAAAATACCGGATGTACTGATGAGAGCCCTTGGGGTAGCTCTAATTTATATGCAACTTGTCCAAACCTGCGAGTGATCTTATACGGGCCTATATAATATGGAGTCAACTTCCCTTTCTTGCAAAATCTCATTACCCCTTTTATTGGTGATACCGTCAAAAATACCCAATCACCTATATAAAACTTTAGCCCTCTCCTTCTACTATCCGCATATGACTTGTGTCGACTTTGGGCTATTTTTAGTCATTGCTGAATTACTTTAACCTTCTCTATGGCTTGATAAACAGGATCCGGTCCAAACAAAAGAGTTTCACCCACTTCGAACCATCCTATTGGTGATCTACACTTCTTTCCATATAAAGCTTCATAGGGTGCCATTTTGATACTTGAATGATAGCTATTATTTTAGGCAAACTCAATAAGAGGTAAATGATCATTCCAGTTGCCCTTAAAATCTATTACACAAGCTCATAGCATAGCTTCAAGTGATTGGATGGTACGTTCTGCTTGTCCATCTGTTTGAGGGTGAAAAGCTGTACTCAACTTCATTTATGTTCCCAAACACCTCTGAAAAGACTTCCAAAAGTTTACGGTAAATTGGGTTCCCCGATCTGATATAATAGAGATTGGCACTCTATGTAATCGGACTATCTCTTTAGTGTACAACTTCGTATACTCTTCAACTGTGTAAGTGGTCCTAACTAGTAGGAAATGTGTGGATTTGGTAAGCCTATCAACAATCACCCATATAGAATCAAACTTCCGAGATGTACGAGGCAAACCAATAACAAAATCCATGTTGATCATGTCCCATTTCCAGCTTGGAAGATCAATGCATTGCATATAACCTCCGGGTTTTTGGTGCTCAACTTTAACTCTTTGACAATTTGGTCATTCAGCTACAAATTCTGCAATACTCTTTTTCACATCATTCCACTAATACATATCTTTCAAATCTTGATACATTTTGGTTGATCCTGGATGAATGGAATACCTTGAACAATGTACCTCTGTCATAATCTTCTTTCTTAACCCGTCCACATCCAGCACACACAATCGGTTTTGGCACTGAAGTACTCTTTCTCGCGTAAGCTCAAATACCTTGGTCATACCACTCTAAACGTTCTCCTTAAGCTGTAATAAAATAGGATCTGCATATTGCTTCTCTTTCACTTCAGCTACTAATGAAGATTCCGCAGCATTATGTACGATAAGCTCTTTATCCAGAGTTTCAAGAAGGCGAACTCCCAAACTAGCTAACTGGTGAAGATCTTTAATCATCCCTTGCCTTTCTATAGGCGCCATCATAGCCTTACGACTTAACGCATCAGCTACCATATTTGCTTTCCCTGGATGATACAAGATATCAACATCGTAGTTCTTTAATAGTAAGCCATCTCCGCTGCCTTAAATTTAGATCCTTCTGATTAAAAATATATTGCAAGCTCTTATGGTTAGTAGATATATCAACATGAAACCCATATAAGTAGTGGCGCCATATCTTTAAAGCAAAAATAATTGCTGCAAGCTCAAGATCGTGTGTAGGATAATTTTTCTCATGTGGCCGCAATTATCTAGAAGCATATACTATTACCTTACAGTGCTACATCAAAACACATCCTAAACCAATTCTGGAAGCGTCACAATACACTGTATACCCTTCGGTGCCTTCTGGAAGTACCAATATGGGTGTAGAAATCAACTTGTTGTTTAAATCTTGAAAACTCTTCTCACAGGCATCATTCCATTGGAATTTGGATACTTTATAGGTTAGCTTGGTTAAAGGTGCTGAAATGGAAGAAAAGCCTTTAACAAACCTTCTATAATAACCGGCCAACTTGAGAAAACTATGAATCTCCGTAGGCGTTGTAAGCCTTGGCCAGTTCTTCACAGCTTCTATCTTTTGAGCATCAACCTTTATCCCTTCACTAGATACAATATGACCCAAAAATGCCACCGACTTTAACCAAAACTCACATTTAGAGAACTTTGCATAAAGCTTACAATCACGAAGAGTCTGCAATGCCTGTTGTAAATGATTGGCATAGTCCTCTTCTGATCTAGAATAAACTAGAATATCATCTATAAAAACTATCACAAATACATCCAGGAATGGATTAAACACCCTATTCATCAAATCCATAAAAGCTGTGGGTGCATTTGTTAGCCCAAATGACATAACTAGAAACTCATAATGACCATACTGTGTTCGGAAAGCTGTCTTGGGTATATCCTTCTCTTTAACCCTTACTTAGTGGTAACCTGACCTCAAATCAATCTTAGAAAAGCACTTGGCGCCCTATAACTGATCAAATAAATCATCAATTCTTGGGAGAGGATATTTATTCTTAATAGTCACCTTATTCAATTGTCGATAATCAATACACATCCTCAGCGAGCCATCCTTTTTGCGCACAAATAACACTAGTGCTCCCCAGAGGGACATACTAGGCCTTATGAATCCCTTCTCTAGCAAATCTTTCAATTGCTCTTTCAATTCTCGTAATTCTGCTGGGGCCATTCTATATGGAGGAATGGAGATTGGTTGGGTGCCTGGTATTACATCAATACCAAACTCTACTTCTCGTTCAGGAGGCAAACCTAGAAGATCTTCAGGAAATACATCAGAAAATTCATTTACCATTGGAACAGCGTGAAGAGTTGATGGCTCCGCTTCTGTATCCCTTACTCTAATTAAATGATATACGTATCCCTTAGAAATCATTCTTCTTGCCTTAAAATAAGAAATAAATCTACCTCTTGGCACGCCAATTCACCTTTCCATTCAAGGACTAATTCATTTGGAAAATAGAAATATACCTTTTTCGTGCAGCAATCAATTGTGGCATAACAAGACGCCAACCAGTCCATACCCATTATAACATCAAAATCTACCATTTCTAACTCCACAAGATCAGCCATCGTATCACGACCACAAACAGTTACTATGCAGTTTCGGTAAACCCTTCTAGCTATAATAGATTCCTCAACCGATGTGGACACTTCAAATAGCTTAACTAACAGTTCGGGTATTCTTTCGAGCTTTCCAGCAACCAATGGAATAACATAAGATAATGTAGAACCGAGATCAATTAAGGCATATAAATCGAATGAAAAAATAGACAACGTACCTATAACCACATCTAAGAAAGCCTCTAAATTTTGTCGATCCGCTAGAGCATACGTACGATTTTGAGCCCCGCTAGAACTCATGGCTCCTCTATCACCTCTAACACGACCCATTGGTTGTGCACCCCTTCCTAAATAAGGCATCGATAATGATGATGCAACAAATGACCCCGTAGGTCATGCCATACCCCCTATGCCCCTTCGTGGGCATTCTCTTATCATATGCCCCGACATACCGCACCAAAAGCAAACAATGGTCCCTATCCGACATGTGCCCAAATGATACCTTCCACATTTATTGCATGGCTCTTGAGGAGGTCTCGATTAGCTCATATTCCCTAGCCCTTGGTACCCCACTATCCGCGAACTCTGACTCTCACTTCTATGCCCAAATTAATTTCCTCTGGACCCTTGGAACTGTGGTGGGGCACTAACTGCAGAATAAGAAGATAATGGCCTAGGTGGTCTAGCAGAAAACTATGGTCTGAACCCTCCTTGGGATGCCATGAACTACCCTGTAGATCTGGCCCTCTTGGAATATCCTCTTTCTAATTCCTGTATTCTTCTTCTCTGCCTCTGATCTTCTATTTTCTATGCAAAAGCTTGGATCCTCGCTATGTCCATATCTTTGTTCAAAGCGGTAATAGTACAATCTCTAACCAGATATGGATACAGCCTATCGACATATTGATGAACTCTGTCATCCATAGTAGCTGCAATATTAGGAGCATATCTCAACAAGGAATTAAATTGGAGACTGTACTCCCTTACGCTCATATTCCCCTGACGAAGATTTAAAAACTTATCTACACAGGCCTGACGAATCTTGAATGGAAGATAATGATCGAGAAATGCCTCTTTGAACTCTTTCCAAGTAGCTGAGGGTGCATCCATACCCCTAGATCATTTCCTGTCTCGTACCAATACATAGCCTCCCCTTTAAATCTATACGCCGCTAACTCCACTGTCTCTCTACCCGATACATGGATAACATCTAAGGACCTTTTAATTTGATCAATAAAGTCCTTTGGGTTCTCGTTAAGACCTGGTCCAGTAAAAGTGGAAGGATCCATCTTAAGAAAATCCTATGTTCGAAGGCTAGCCGCCCTATCTGTTCCAATAAGACCCATGGTAGGAATGGCTTGCCCTTGAGCTTACCCAGCAACTATACGAGTCAAAAGTTGCATTGCATTTCTAAGATCTTGATCAATAGTTTTAATAGGTGGCTCTGGGGATATAGTTCTCTTCCCCCTTATTTTTTTCGAAGTGGAAGAAGTTTTGGATGCATGCTCAGCTGGAGCCTCTTTGATTAGCTGGTATAGTGGGTGACTTACTAGTCCTCTCTTCATGTGCGCGTGATGAGCATGCAACGCCTACTCTAGTTCAGTGCTCCACCTCTTTAGAAAATATTAGGAGATGCAATTAAAGTGTGTGCATGCGATGAGGGTGTGTCGCACCCTCTATTTCAGTGCATTACTGCATGTGACGCATGCTGCATTTCACCGCTTCAATATTGAGAAGTTGCACATTTACACAGATTGGCATATACTAAAAATAGAATACATTGTGTTGATCACGTGGTTACATTTATTAGAATATGGAAATATTTGGACCATTGTAACCTTAATCCTGGAAGGATTAGGAGAAGATCATTATATATCTACATGTTGCACACTATCATGGAGATTTTTAATTACGGTTGGGACGTCATGGAAGTAATTTGAGAAGGTTGTCGCTACTATTTTAGGTATTAATATTTTATTTAATTAAACTTTAATTATCATAATATATATTCAATTATTTGGATCGTGATTAT
The DNA here is from genome assembly GCF_002878395.1 of Capsicum annuum. Lineage (NCBI taxonomy): Eukaryota > Viridiplantae > Streptophyta > Magnoliopsida > Solanales > Solanaceae > Capsicum > Capsicum annuum. The sequence goes on along the minus strand of NC_061117.1, from coordinate 88,521,115 downwards.
GAATATTATCAGCTAAAAAAATCCCTTTTTGGGGTTAAAGCTAAGAATATAACTACTATTGTTTTGAATTAATTTTGTTGGATTTGCTTATCATATTTGGTTGTTTGTTTATTATTGTTTTAATTATTTTATAGATTTACCACCCGTAAAATACATATATTGTTGACCTTTTGATCTCAGGAGAGGGAATAGGGGAATAGAACGTGGGAATAAACAGAGTAGGGTTTGTATTCTTCTATAAAATAAGCAATTCAAATTAGTGTCTAGGACAGGGATGTACTTAGATGCCTTACTTGATTCAAATTTAGGATGATAGCTTTAAAACACTTAATTGGATTATTACATCCTCGCTCAACGATGTAGTTGTAATGTCCAAATTAGGTAAAGGATTAGAAGTCAGGAGACTATGATTATGAAATTAACCCTTACGAATCAACAACCGAGATAAGCAAGTTAACAAATGAAATTCAATAACAGAGTATGATTGTTTAAAGTGCTTTAACCCTTGGTTTAACTCCATTGATTCTTTCAAGACTTTAATTTTTGAATTATTTACTTTAGTTTTAATTTACAATTTCCAAACTCTATATTTGGTTACTCTTGCACTGAATTAATCTAAACTATAAATTAGAATTGAATTATTGTTGAATCAAGGATCGATACTTGGCTTTCTTTAAGGCCACTTTACTACTTTATAACACCACCTTCACTTGTGTGTATGGTTGGGGCTTGTCACCATGCGGGCTTTGAAGAGGTTAAACATGAATCAGGGAGAGGCTTTCGAGTCAAGGGTCACTAAACTTCTCGAGTTAAAGGATTTTTGACTCAAAGCCTATCAGAGTTCAACATTGTATAAAGAGAAAATGCAGAAATGGCATGATGCTAAAATACTAAGGCGAGAAGTTTATTTCAGTGAGAGGGAACTCCTCCTCAATTCCAATATGAAACTTTTTGCATGAAAGCTTCATTCCAAGTGGTCGTTCTCTTTTGTGATTTCAAACATATACCCTAGTGGAGCCAGTAAATTGGAAGGTCATTGAAAAAGTGGTTTGTAGTAATTTTCCAAAGGGTGAAACACTATTATGTGGGAGGTCCCGTGGTGGCCAAAGTGGATTTGGTGCATTTGAAAGACCCTACATGGTGATAAAGGAAAGTCGTGCTGCGACATTAAATTAGTCACTTGGTGGGAGTCAACCCATCCTTTACATATTTATTATATTTTTGATGTTTTGTAGGTGTTTTGACCAAAACTGGAAGTCCAAAATATAAGGGGAAAATAGAGTTAAAAATGGCAGTTATACAGGAAAATAGAGCAAAAAAAGGGGAAATCGGTCTCAGTTACCATAATTGTGGTACATCCACTCGCGATCACGTCATCCCTAGAAAAGAAATGTTGCTGCCTAAGGGATTCCCTTTTAACCTTTGTGTTTACTTTGTCTACTACAGTGAGGACACTTCAATTCTTTAGCTTGGGAGGATTACTTTGATGTTCGGGCTTCGTAATCTAAAAAGTCTCACCCCAATCATAGATATTGTTGTACTTCGTGTGATTGACATCGAATGAGCCTTTTCCTATGATAGATTGAGTGATGACATTCTTAAGGAAAAATTATTGTGATTGGGTTTTGAGCCATGGATGCAGGGAAAGTCTGAGTACATGTAGCATTTTGGATTTGGGATCGCACTTATACTTATGGCAAAGTTAAGTAGCCATATGGTTTACCCATATAGAAGGTGAAATATGAGACATCGTCTTGGTTTAATGTCATAAATATCAAATTGTGCATGGTGAAAATATGAATCAAACACCCTCCTCCATCCAAAAAAAATTTCAAAAATCAAGAGCACAGACATGAGCGTCCTTATAACAATACTTTACCTCCTTTTGTGACTCCAAAGCCTTGGCTTGTAGAAATTGGTAGATACTCCATTTTGTCTCTAGTGGGAAGGGCAATTGAGCCCCTTTGGGGAGTTTGTATGCCATGTGCGGTGAGCATTATTTTCTAAATCTCATGCCTACTTGTACTATCTAGTTATTTCCCCATTAGTCTGCTAAGGCTAATTTTGATTATTCTTGGTTAGTGAAATAATCTTAGGCCATCTTTGTAAATATAGGAACCCACTTTAGCCTTAATAGCCTACCTATGCTTAGGATAGTACCTTTAGTCACCCAATTCAAACCTTAAAGCCTTTTTTGGGAAACTACATTACAAGCCTTGATCTATTTAAAGTTCATCCCTCTCTTGAACCCTACCCTCCTTGAACATGAAAAATGAAAATTAAGGCTAAATGCCTAAGTTGGGGATGGTAAGCTTAGAAGAGATGACCTTGGGGCCATGGAAGTGTAAGTGGATGCCTCTGAGCTACGTAATGAAAAAAAAGGAATGATGAAAAGAAGAATAAGGCGTAGATTGCAAAAGAAATAAGATAATAAAGAATGCCTCCCACAAGTTGGATAAGTCAAGGTATCTAAAATAGGCATGTGTGAAATGTGAAAACCAAAAAAAGTTGCCCATGGTCAAAAAGGTTGGAAGGATGAAATAGTGTGATGTAGATTTTCAAGGAGGGTATAACCACTTTGTTCCTAAAAGATATTCTTCCCTTCACCGAACCTACATTACAAACTTAAAAACCCTTTGAGATTTCCAACCAATGTGTAGTCATGATAATCGCAATTGAAAATAAGGGCAAGCCTATGGCATAGTACTTGTTAGCATCAAGAGTCTTTGTGAGAGTAAGAGTTTTGTAATTAATCCCCTTGTTACATATTAGATAACTCGGTGTGTGTGGGATATATTTCTTGTGAGAAGGAATATAAATAACTTGAGGTGGGTGATATTGTCATCTTTTGAATAATGAGGAAAAAGGAGAATAGTGGAGTTGAGTTCAATGGAGAGTCACTTTTGCAGTGTTAGTGATTGTTTCATTATTGCTCTTTAAAGTCCTTTGCATCTTTAGGATTGTATTTCATGATGAGGCGTGTCGTGAGAATTTCTTTTCCTTTGTTTGAAGAGATACTTGTGGTAGACATAATCCCAAGGTCCTTTTTTTATTGGATTTTCAATCGTAATTTCCACCGTTAGTTTGTTACTTGAATAGATTTTGATAGAAACACGTTCCAAACAAACCCCCTATTTTAAATCATGCATTTAATTTTTCCTTCACTACGAGTATATTTTTAGAAGCCATTAATACCCATAGGTTTTGAAGAATAGACTCACTCCTCGTGGATTCGACCTCAACATAAGTTGATCTAATGATGATGACCATCCTCTACTAATTTAAATTGTATAAGTGAGCATTATCACCAAACATTATTAACCAAGAATTTTCACTAACAATCAAGATCCATACATATTTTCACCCTATTCTAACATAACCCCAAGATAGATATTTAGCTACCTATGAGTTTGAGAAAAGAAATATACCCAAATACACATTCAATGCTTTCATTGTAGAGGCAAAGTAAGGATATTGTCAAATCCAACTTCAATTACAACTAAAATATCCTTGAAAATTAGCTACAATAGTCTTTCCATATTTAGTAGGGTTTTCCCATACCAAAATTTAAATTCTAGTTGGGAGATATATCTCATGTGAAAGGGTTTTTCCCTTTAGAGAATTTGGGTTCAACTGCTGGAAATTATGAAACTGCCCTTAGGCATTTGGTTGTGCCATTATGATGGCCATTTCTTGATGGTGATCGCGGTTAGCCCCTCGCAATCGCCAACTTTGATAGGTCACAATCACAACCCTCAGACTGTGATCGTAGTAACTGAGGGTCTGTCCCTACTTTAAATTTTCCAACTTTTGCACCACTTCTTCTTTTTGTTCTCTTTTTAGCTCACTTTGCCTATTTTCTTCTATTTACCTGTAAACCTATAAACCATGGGAATTAGTGCATTTAAATGACAAATTTGCCTCATTAGCACCATTTAAGCATAGTAGTGTACACGAATTTAGGCATCAATGAGTGGTAAATTTACCACTCATCGCTTGTTAAGGCTGTAGGACTCTATTACATATGATGATAGATTTGATTTACTATATATTTGCATAATGATCCTTTATAACAATGTTTATCATTCTACTTAACCCTGTTAGACCCTTCTAGCATCTTTATGCCTTCTTTACCTTAGTTTCCTAATTTATGGTGTTAATATCTTGTTGAGTTATATATTATTGGGCCCGAGGCCGTGGTTACAATACTAGTGGATACCAAGTTAGTATTCTATCCTTTGTAAGGATTTGGTTGTAGTTTATAGATACTTATGGTTGTATTTGTTGGATACTAGTGATGGTATACATATAGTTAGGAAAATCTATACCTTTTTTGTGGTACGATTCCAAGCTAAAACTTTGATTCTACTATCAGTTTTAGAAATGGGATTTATCCTAACTTTTTAAATTTTAAACTTATTCTCTTAAAATAGAAGTGATACCATCTTTTTTATTGGACTCTAGTATTTTTAAACTAATCATATTACTTTGAAATTAGATCAAGGTTGATTGTGGTCCATTATTTATTCACCCTCTTTTACCACTACTTATTCACTTCGATCAAGGGAGATTCTGACCCTTCCTATATTTCTATACTATTTAGTCCCAAATTCAATCACATGTAATGGACTTACAAATATTCACTCATTCATTTTCAATTCGAGTTCAACATTCCTTATGATACTATATATATCTCTTAGGTAAGGAACAAACCAGATTTGTGATGATAGATTATGAAAGTCCTGGATAAAGACCAAAGCAATATATACAGATATTATAAATCCCTTATGAGCCCCTTCATCTGATAAGCCACAACACCGTAGAAGGATAGTTATCGCAGGTCCTGACTTTGTGAGCTAATAAGCTGGAGGAGGTGTATGCACTAAATAAATTATGGAATGAGTTTTGGATATAGTATTTGGTTTACATTTTGTCATTTTTTTTCATGGTTTTAATTCATTCACATGCATTGCCTACCACTAGTATAATTATTTGGCACCTTTATTTAGTAGTATTATGGGGGCAGGATAAGTATAGGTTATGGTTATTGTTTGCTGAGTCATTGCTTCTACCTTTTAAAATTATAGAGTACTGGTTAGGTTATTATTTGTCTGAACTATCCAATTACATATTTACTGGTTAATATGGTTATTATTGTATAGTTCATGACAGATTGATTATGAATTTATACCTGAGGTTGGAGGGGCACTTTTGAGTACCCTTATCTTTATCACGGTAATATTTTATTATTGTTATACTATCTTATGTATATGCACATTTCAGTTAGAGACCTTGGTTATGCTAGTGTTAAACCACTTATTACTTATGACCCCAGTGATGTGAGATTAGTTCCCTTCCAGTAGTATCTTTAGATTTGGTTATTCATATAGTGTGGTATATCTATATATATACATTCATCTACTGCTAGTGTTTGTATATCATTCCCGTCTTTCCCACTACAATTGTATATTTTATATATCTTTCTTTGTTATTCTATGGTATATGGACAAGTTATTTTTGGAACTGTGCTTTGTCCCTGATAACTAGTAGTACCTGATAAATAAATGTCTTATGCTTACTTTGTACTCCTGTTGTATTAGAATCTCTTGTATTAAATTCACCAGGGTTTAGGGACGAATTTAATTCTTCTTGTCATCTTTATCTATTATTTAGTTTTGCTTTTGCCTTTCTGATTATTTTGTTACTAGCTATTCCAGACTACGAGTTTTCTTACCTACTGGCAGGTTATGGTGGTTCCATCATGACCCATAATATTGGATCATGATACCATACTAAATACAACTCCAATATCTTCTACCCGAGTTTCTTGGGGTCTACGAAGTCATCAAAGGCAAAGATGTCCATGGTTGTATAGCAACTCTTCCTACTCATGATCTTTTTCTTGCTTACATAGTCTATTCGAAATTACTCTAGTCATTAAAGTACCTATATTAACAAAATAATACAACTTCTCAATCAAGAAAAAACTAACTCAAAATCAATGAAAAATGTAAGACCCCAAAAAATCCTAAGCTTAGCTCAGTTCGTTAAAGCTTTATATGGGGTCCCCGACTTAGAATTTTCAGCTAAATGCTAGGACATGTTTATGTAAAAATAGTGACTCACTATGATTAGTCCGCATCACGGTGAATATCGCGATGAGCCCTCTATCGCATCGCGGTGAAGGCCATTTCAGCATTCGTCAAATTCCAATTGCTCACTGTGATTGCCCCACATCATGGTAAGGCTCAAATCAACTATTTTCATGAACCAATGAGTCACCACGATACCATTATACCGTTATGGATATAGCGATGACCTAGTCACCATGTCACATTGAGGCTTTAATCTGCATTCCAGTTACGGGATTTTAAATCCCAAGAAAAACTTAGACTTTTTCCATGACTTAGATCATCCTTTAAACATGAAATTATGCCCTAAATACCCTATTATGTCACTTTTTCTCACTTTCTCTTAAAAAAAAATTATTCTCTCTCAAGAGGCAAAAACTTTAATTCACGAAATCAAGGTCAATCCAAGAATCTCTCAAAGAACTCCAAGAAAACTCACAAATTAAGGTATGTTAGATGTTCATTCATGCATCCCTTCTACTTATGAAGTCTAAGAATTTTTTTTGAAAGTATAGATATTATGTATTTATGATTTCCATGTTTGAATTAGATTGAATTCATGTTCATGATATTAGTTAGGACTCGATCCATGATTTAAGTGCATGTTTTTTCTGAAACTGAATAGAAAGTATGAAGAATATTTGATTATCTTGATAAACCCTTGAATTTACAAAGTGATTAAGGTGTCTATGATGTTATTTTGATTTTAATCCTTGATCTAATTACATGTTCCAAGAATTCATCCTATTATGTGTTAAACTACATGATATTCATGATAAACCCTTCAACAAGCAAGTTGATTATTGTAATCATGTCAACCCTAAGTGTTTATGATTTAATGTAACCATTATACTTTCCATGTGTTTGATAAATTGTCTATGAGAATGAAATAATGCCATTATAGCATATAACATGTGTTCTCCATTCATGTACAAGTTAATGCATTACAAGTGTTTGATGAAATGTCTCTATGAATGAATTATAATGAAGTGAACATTTATATGTTATTCAAAGTTATGCTTTGCTTTATTTTTCATGCTATCGAGTCTTGGGGGTATTTAATACCCAACAATTTAGCTATTTATCTATAGCCAGTGTCAGTTACAGAATAGTATCAGTCATGTCATGATCAATAGTACTCTCAGTCTGTTACAGAATACAGTAGAACTCAGTCAGTTATAGAACTTTGGAAAACTCAGTAATCTTAGTATCAGTCTAATCCAGTTCAGTATACTTAGTTAAGTGTCTTTTAGATAGGAGTAGGATTCACCATCGAGCGAGCCTGGGGATTAAGGAACAACGGTTAGATAAGACTGACATACTCAGGGATCACCTATTAGTTTAGGACTGATTTTAGGGGTCACCCACTAGATTAGGACTGAATCCGAAATAGTTGTTAGTACCCGTGGCACGGTATTAGTACCCTTCCATCAGGGGTTACAGGTTGGACCTTAATTAGATTAGAAAGGGGCATGTTGGTTAGATGATTACCTTCGAAAGTTTCAATTTTAGTCTTAGTATAGAATTTTGTTTAGTTCTATAGAATTAGGACTTTTAGATATAGTTAATCAGTATCAGTAACTCAGTTATTAGAATCTAGTACTTAGCTTTAGAAAAGCTCAATTACAATATACATTCACATGCATGAGCAGTATAGCATGCTCAGTAGTTACAATAGTTTCAGTTTTCATGTACTCTCGTATTCAGTTACTCTATATCATTCTGTCAGTATTGCTCATGCATATGAACCCTTGCATTTAGCCTTACCTCATCTAGCATACTAGTATATTCCATGCACGGATGCATACTTTCTCTTGTGCTATGATGTCTTATATCATAGATTCAGATGCTTCAGTTCTCGATTGTGCATAGAAAGATTCAAATTTAGCCAACAGCAGATTTAGAAGTAACTCCTCATCTATCGAGGATATGCTTTAATTCAGTATTTCAGTAGACTCAGTATTTCAGTAGAGGGAGTTAGTTGGGGGATTGTCCCATTAACTCCACTTTCAGACAATTTCAGTTAGAGGCTTTTCAAACTGGTTGTCAGACAGTATTTAGTTTTATAGATTGTTATTTTAGTTGTTATACTTTTTTAGTATTTAGATTTTGAACCTTATGGCAATTCATCCAAATTTTATATTTATTTCATAATTATTATACAGTGCTCATAGTAGATACTAGTCATGGGTTAGCTTATGGTCCTTTGGGGCGTAAGCACCGTGTGGTTCCCAGGGTGTTCTCTCGGGGTGTTACAAACTTGGTATCAGAGCCTAAGGTTTAGTAGAGTCCTAAGGAGTCTGATATCCACATCGAGTAGAGTCTTGTGCATGGGAGTGTAGTGTGCCACACTTATGGATAGGAGGCTATGAGATGTTTTAGGAAAAGTTTTGCTTCTTTCAGTATTTATATCGTGTGAGTGATTATGAGCTCAATTTAAACTCTCAGTATAATTCACCTCTTCCTTATGCTTCCAGAACATGCCTCCTAGAGAAGCTAATAGAAGGAGTAGTGAAGACCAGTCAGCTCCTCCGCCCGTTCAGGAAGATCCCCTATATGATCATATCTCTCATGCTGAATTTAGAGTTGCTTTCTCTACCTTAGCTTACTCAGTAGTTGCTTAGAGAAATTTTCAGACTATTGTCCTATCTAGGCTTTTGACTTGCACTCAGTAGAATAAGGAAGAGGAGCGTAGAAAGAATAAAGAGCTAGAACAAATAACTCTATGCCAAGATCAAGGGGTAGTAACCTCTCCTAATTCCATCAGAGATTCTCAGCACCAGTTCTACTTTCATTCCAAGCACCCGTATCTAAGTCTAAGAATTTCGATTGAGATGGAGCACCAGGCTCTAAGTCACAAGGTCGTGGGTAGGGTATTCGTACTAATCTATTTTACAGACAATGTGGTAAGAACAATAAGAGAGTCTGTAGAGCGGGCAGTGACATTTTTTTTGGATGTGGCGATTCAGGTAATAAAGTTTGAGAATATCCAAAGGCTAGTCTATGAAATCAGCACAGTCGTCCTTTAGCTCAGTCTAGTCACTTGAATCAGCAGGGTACCACTTCCAGTAACACTAGTGGTCAATGCCAAAATAGGTTTTATACACTCCAGTCTCTCCATGATTAGGGAAGTTCTCCTAATATAGTTACAGGTATGTTCTAATTCATTCATCTTTAAGTTTATGCTTAGTTAGATTCTGAGGCTTCTCTTCCTTTGTAAACCCTATATAGCTGTCAACTTCGATGTCAGACCCAAAATATTAGCAGAGCTCTCCTTAGTGTCTCCCCTAGTCTCTAGAGTAAAGTGGTGACATTTTAGTTTAGATTTGTTAATTAAGTGGTTTACACTATTAGACTAGTGGCTTTAAGCCAGAGAGGATGGTAGAACCAGTAACTAAGACCGACTTTCATATTTTAATAGTAATGTTAGTATACGTAGAAAAGTGGTAGGGGGTTGATGCCTAATCCATCTTTACCTCACTGCAAAGTTTTATACTTTACCTATCATGATATTTACTCATGCCTTACATGTCAGCCCCATGATCATAGCTCATGTTCATGCATATTAACAAAAATTATGTATAGTTCTAGTACCTATTAGAAGGAGTTCTAGTTCACTTAGTGTTATGAATCATGTCCAATGAACGCAGAAACTCCTAACTCAGGTCATGCAGCTTATGACTTATATATTCATGTCATGCCTTACAGTATTCTTAGTTCCCATGAATCAAGCTATGCTCCTAAAGATCAGCTAAATTCAGATTGTGCTATATATAGCCTCAGCTTAGACCTCTTGATAAATTCATAAAGTCGATATTCTATTCCTCAGGCCTCAATTAAGTGTCAGATTCAGTATAGTGTCCATTCATGTTTTAGGTCCTTATGTTTTAACTTTCCAGTGAACTCTCTGTATGAAAGGATGTAGTGATGCGCAGTTGCTTAGATAGGAGAAAATATTGTTACATGCTTGCTTTACTCAAGGCTGTAGTTGTGATGATAGGATTGAATGTCATGTTGGTGTGTAAGTGGCTAAATATATTTCAAAAATTTGAATAGGCTTGAACTTAGTGGCAAAATTTAGCCCAGTTATCCAGACTAAGTATAGTTCTATCTTACATGCCCAGTATTCAGCTATCATCCATTCAGTTAATCAGATAATTTAGTATGTTTTAGCCTTCGTTCTCAGTGCCCATATGGATATTTTTAGTAATCTCAGGTAAAGTTTTGTACTAAGGTGGAGTGTATTATTGAGAGAGTATTTGATGAATATGTATAAGCTTTAAAGTTTGTAGTTACAGTGCATAAGGCTTAGTAACTCTATCTTAGATGAAGTTTCGTAGGCCTCGCCTTATGTTACAGAATTTTAGCCAAGTTGCAATTTTACTCAGATATTTTATTCAGTTCATGCCAACATCCCTTGCTCCTTAAAGTCATTAGAACCTTATAGAAAGAGTGTCAAAGGAGTGGAGTGTCAAAGGAGTGCTCCTGTCGGGTGTAAGTTTGCATGAGTTAGTTCGTAAATCTAAGAATTTAGTTTACTTTAGTAGTCAGGTGGGCAAGTTCGTATCGTTTCCCATCTTTCCATCTAGTTGTACTATCCAAAGTTTCATGAATATGACCATTCCAAGATAGAGCATCCTAGTAGTTACGAGTTTAGCCTAGTTCATGCATCATATCTCAGTTTTAGATCCCAGACATTCAGTAACGATTTAGTTCGTAGGTGCTCCGTGTATCATCTCAGCTTTTCCTTAGTATCTCAGCTAAGTCAGCATTCCTCAAAGGACATAGTTTCTGAAGGAAGAGATGCACTATAACCCCCGAGCTTTCATGTCCTAAACCTTTTAGTTTCTCTTCACATAGAAAGATCAGTTAGGAGGAAAGTTGACTTTCTCATTCCAATCTCAGTCATTTGACCATTCCCGTGCCATGGCATGTATTCAAGGAATCAGTTCAATTCATGATATTTATTCCATGTATCATATTTCAGACTCGGTTATGCTCTCACATTCCCATACATTCATGTTCAGTAAATGATCTCAGGTTCATCAGTACTCTCAACTTAGGAGAACAGTCTTCCTTAGCTTTACCCAGTTCCATGTTCAAGATATAATTATAAACTTAGTATCAGTTACCATTGCATATTCAGTCATGCATTCATGAATTATTTTCTATCATGTACTCATGCATCAGATATGCATGTTCAGTTTACAAACCCTTCTTATCAAGTAGGTTCAGTCATGTATTTATGCATTCAGCTATGCATGTTCAGTATGGAAAACTCAGGATATCAGTAGTTTAAGTTATGAACTTATGCTACAGTTGTGCATATCCAGTATATACTCTCAGTTTATCATTTCTCCTATCTTAGTCAGTATCATTCGAGGACGAATGTTCCCAAAGCGGTGATATTGTAAAACCCTACAAAATCCTAAGCTTAGCTCAGTCCGTTAAAGTTTAATAAGGGGTCCCTGACTTAGAAAAGTTCAGCTAAATGTTAGGACAAGTTTATGTAAAATTAGTGGCTCGCCGCGATTAGGCCGCATTGCGGCGAGTATCGCGATGAGCCCTCCATCACATCAGGCTAAAGGCCATTTCAGCATTTTTCAAAATCAAATAGCTCACCACAATTTCCCCACATCGCAGTGAGGCTCAAATTGACAATTATCATGAACCAGTGATTCACCGCGATTCCACCGTGCCTCTGTGGTCGCATTGAGGCTTTAATCTACATTCCAATTACAAAATTTTAAATCCCAATGGCAACTTAGACTATTCCCATGACTCAGATCAGCCTTTAAACATGAAAGTATGCCCTAAATACCCTATTATGTCACTTTTCTTCACTTTCTCTCAAGAACAAAACCATTCTCTCTCAAGAGGCAAAAACCCTAGTTTAATAAATCAAGGTCAATCCTAATAATCTCTCCAAGAACTCGAACAAAACTCATAAATTAAGGTATGTTAGATGTTTATTCATGGGTCCCTTCCACCCATGAAGTCCAAAAATTCTTTCCAAAGTACAGAGATTATGTATTTATGATTTCCATGTTTGAATTAGATTAAATTCATGTTCATGATATTATTTGGGTCTCAATCCATGATTTAAGTGTATGTTTTTCCTGAAATTGAATAGCAAATATGAAGAATATTTGATTATCTTGATAAACCCTTGAATTTACAAAGTGATTAAGGTGTCTATGATGTTATTTTGATTTTAATCCTTGATCTATATTATAAGTTCAAAGAATTGATCCTAATATGAGTTGAACGACATGATATTCATGATAAGCCCTTCAATGAGCAAGTTGATTACTGTAATCATGTCAACCCTAAGTGTTTATGATTTAATGCACATATTATGTTTTCCATGTGTTCGATAAATTGTATATGAGAATGAAATAATGCCATTATAGCATGCTAACATGTGTTCTCCATTCATGTACAAGTTAATGCATTACAAGTGTTTGATAAAATGTCTCTATGAATGAATTATAATAAAGTGAACATTTATATGTTATTCAAAGTTATGCTTTGCTTTAATTTTTATGCTATTGAGTGCTAGGGGTATTTAATACCCGACAATTTAGTTGTTTATCTATAGCCAGTGTTAGTTACAAAATAGTATCATTCATGTCATGATTAGTAATACTCTCAGTCCGTTATAGAACTCAGTCAGTTATAGAACTTTAGAAAACTCAGTAATCTCAGTATCAGTCCAATTAAGTTCAGTATACTTAGTTAAGTGTCTTCCAGTTAGGAGTAGGATTCACCACCGAGCAAGCCTAAGGATTGGCGCACACCTATTAGTTTGGAAGGAGTCCCTAAAAGCAATCCCTAAGTTCTAGAACTACGCAGCCAGTGTAGGTTATGAGATGCCACCCGTTAGATATGATTGACATACTCAGGGATCACCCGCTAGTTTAGAAATAATTTCAGAGATGACCCACTTGACTAGGACTGACTCCACAGTAGTTGTTAGTACCCGTGTCATGGTATTAGCACCCTTCCAACTGGGGTTACAGGTTGGATCCTAATTAGATTAGAAAGGGGCATGTCGTTTAGATGATTACCTCCTATAGTTTCAATTTCAGTCTTAGTATAGAATTCTATTTAGTTCTATAGAATTAGGACTTTTAGATACAGTCAATCAGTATCAGTAACTCAGTTATCAGAATTTAGTACTTAGCTTTAGAAAAGCTCAGTTATAGTATACATTCATGTACATGCGCGGTATTGTATGCTCAGTAGTTACAGTAATTTCATTTTTTATCTACTCTTATGTTCAGTTTCTCTACATCATTCACTTAGTATTGTTCATGCATATGAACACTTGCATTTAGCCTTAACTCATCTAGAATACTAGTACATTCCACATATTGATGCATACTTTCTCTTGCGCTATGATGTCTTATATCATAGGTTCGGATGCTCCAGTTCTCAACCGCATATAGACAAATTCAGATTCAGCCAGTAGTAGATTTAGAAGTGAGTCCTCATCTATTGAGGATATGCTTTATTTTAGTATTTTAGTAGACTCAGTATTTTAGTAGAGGGAGTTAGTTAAGGGATTGTCCCATCAACTCCACTTTCAGACAGTTTCAATTAGAGGCTTTTTAGACTAGTTGTCAAACAATATTTTTTAGTTTTACATGTTGTTATTCTATTGTTACACTTTATCAGTAATTAGATTTTGAACCTTCTGGCAATTCATCCAAATTCTGAATTTATTTCATGATTATTATATGGTGCTCACAGCAAATATCAATCATGGGTTAGCTTATAGTCCTTCGGGTTCGTAAGCACCATGTTGTGGCCAGGGTGTACTCTCATGGCATTACAAAAAAAATGAAGAAACAATTATCAAAAATTACAGAAAAACTAATAAAGAAAAGGATGAAACTTTCTCTCAGTAATGCAAGTAATTATACAAGTAAAAAGATTTAGTTACCAATTCTTCAAGAAAAGGTGGCTTGTATTTTGATTTTGGGTGAGCAATTTTGAAATTGGAAATTAGGGTTCTTCAATGAGTTTTTTCTCAATTAGGTCGGGTTAAAATAAAGATGGGGATGTATTTAGCCGTAGGGGTTTGTTTAATGTGTTTAAAAGATTTTTTCCTTATTTAAAAATTTTAAATGGTGGGATGTGCTACTTTGGACTGTAATAAATGTACCTATTCATGGCTGAGATAGGTGGTAAATAAATGCACTTGTATATCGGAGAGGTGTATAATAGTCATCCCAATAGTGTAAGTGTGGCATCGACTTTTTGAGTATTGTTTAGGGTGGCTTTGATCCCTTTTCCCTTTATAAAATTATAAAAAAAGTAAGATAACATTATCAAAATCACTAATTCATTCATTAATCAAAATTAATAGAAAATATACTTTTATAATTTTTATGTTTGGGAAATAAAAATAAAATTTAGATAAAATTATGACTCTATTTTAATATTTTTAACAAATTTAATTTGCTAAAGTAGATATAGAAATTAAAATATCAAAATAAATCTTAAACTCTCTTTGTCATATTTCTTTTAAAAAAATTTCTTTTGAAGGAATAAATAACTCTCCGTGATATTCTCTCAGTATATGAAATATGTATCAGGTGGGGTATTGAGAAGTATTTTTTTTTAAGGAAATAGACTAGTTTAAGATATCAGCATATAATATATACCATGTGGGTATAATAACTAAAATCACTAGCTTGTTTACTAAAATCTTCCTAAATATAAACACATTTTGATAAATTTTAATTTACAAACGAAAAATTATATCTAAAATATGACCTTATTTTAGTTTACAAGAAAAGCTTGCTAAAAATATATAAAACCCATCGACAATCCCCTAAAGTTGGCACCAACGTTTACTTGCATACCTCAAGTAGGGCTTTTTCATTTTAAAACTCATATTGAATCCCTCCGTATCATTTTGACACTTTTTACTTACATGACATATTGAGTACGATACACTCATTAACCGTGTGTGAGAGGCTTATTTCGCCATTTTTATTTTTGTTTTTTTTCTACCCCAATTTCCAACCACCATTTCTCCAAGATTAAATCCCTTCCATGGTGAAAAGGGTTGAAATAGAATTTAGAGCTGGATATCTATCTGTATATGTATTAGATTTGATGGTTTATTGGCACTGAATTTTGTTATAGGGCCATTCAAATTTTGTGGTTCAAAATTGTGGTTGAGACTGATACTCACAATCTTGCTATTGGCTAATGTCTCAATGTCATATAATGAAATACCTTAATTTAACCCCTCAAATTTCTATTTGCAATCAAATTCCTTTTTAGACCACTTTGAATATGAAACAAAAATTATCTCACTTAAATCCTTTGACGATTTAACACAAAGCTTAATTTATAGGAAAGTGTAATACTCCTCACATAGGTTTTCAGAATTTATTTTATTTTGACCATATTTTCCTTCCTCATGGTTTCTTTATCTCGTTTTTAAGTTGTAGAGATGGTTGGATCGATCCACGATGAGTTTAAAAGTGTTATATATGAATTTGTGGTTTTGAACTTCCTTATAAATATTAGTTTGACTATGGTCAATATTTTGTGATGCAAGCATCAGATGATGATTTGGACAGTTCCATTAGATCTAAAATATCAATTTCGGATTAGTATCATAGTATGTTCGAGCTTCGAGCCTTTATTTTATATTTTGACCTCTTAAATGGAAACTAGTTAAATTACAGCCTATAAGGGGTTCCCACGGGTTAATTTATTGTAAACTGCATTGTTTTTAAAAATTGGAGATTCCATTAAGTTTTGAATATATTTATGATTAATTTTCTCTATTGATTCATATTTATATGATTCTATATGAGTTTCGGGTGTGAAAAATAAATTTTGGAAGTTACTAGTGCACACCTTTAGCTACCGACAAATTAACTTTTAGCTACGGAATAAGAGCTTTAGTTATGGAAATTTCCCTAAATATATTATAAATTTTAGACTTCATCTCATTTTGTATTTTGACATTTTGAGAGTTGTAATAGTGGATGAGACTTATCTTATGGGACAAGCAAAATTTGGCTAGTTCCATGATATATTATCTTTTGAAATGTTATTTATTATCGAGTGCCCTAGTGGGGGATTATGTTCATTTATTATTGATTTTGAAAGCATATATTATGGTGATGCCGGAGTAGGGATTGAGTTGATAGTGTTTACTATGGTTTTGCATTAAATTATCATATTCGTTATTATGCATTAAATTTCCTTTATCAGATTGATAGTACTAGAATGGGGGACTTTAAATAATATTATTGATTTCATACATAACTATTTATACCAGTGATGCCCTACTACGACTTACATCATGGAACATTACCATACGAAGTTGATCCTAAGCTCACTTGTAATTATATTAAATTGATTGATATCTTCATACTGATTTGGTTGTATGGATTATTATCTTCATATCAGTCCTACATGTTTATAAGATTGATACCAATGAGATTTTCCCTATCCATAAGAAAATGATATTTTTATATTATCCTTGGCCGATATCATTTATTGGCAAGGCCGATTGAGATATTTTATGAGATACTCTTGTAACCTTGATTTGTGAATATTAATAGAAAAGTTGGGTTGAGATTATGGAAAGTATATGGGTTGTGATGCCCCCACCTACCCCAACCCCAATCCATGGGTCCTATTTTAGGAGCAATGAGGTTCGGTAGGTATATATAAAAATTTATACAATAACTTATAAACATTCATCGTCATCCCATCATCATCATTCCATTGCATTACATCATTATCATTGTATTACCCTCTTTGGTGTGGCTTGATATTGCGTTAGTATTTACTCTTATATTATATTACGTCATAGAACCTTGTATGTGATATTTTATCTGAGCATTTCTTTTACTTTATTACATTATCTTACACTATCTTATACTAAATGAGAGATTGTGGTATTACGAGATGTGGGGTATAATTATGGCTTGATCAGAGAGATAGTTGTGTAACACCTTTTAGTAGTATCAGATATACTCTTATATATTAACACTCTCCTTGTTTTTATCAAATATTATTTGTTTTAGTATAATTGATTAAGTTGGATACATCATGTTAGTGAGTCTTCTTCATCAATGACTTCCTTAGTTGATCATAAAATAAATAGTATTGACTTTCCTAGATCAATGCTCCTACCTAAAATTTAATAAATATATTGACTATTATGTTGGGTT
Organism: Capsicum annuum; assembly: GCF_002878395.1. NCBI lineage: Eukaryota > Viridiplantae > Streptophyta > Magnoliopsida > Solanales > Solanaceae > Capsicum > Capsicum annuum. Next base: position 88,503,771 of record NC_061117.1, on the reverse strand, counting down.
ATCCTCATAGGATAAAGTGTTGTTATTGCTGGAATTAATTTGATTGGGGTACCTTGGGAAGTTTGGTTTGTGATTCACGCCATCACTTTGGATTAGGGTTGATTATTGATGATGCTTGCTGAGTACACGTGTTTTGTAAACATCCTTTATTTCTTTCCTTTTTTGTATTTTGAAGCCCATGTAGGTATTGGTTTAAGTAGTAGATCAAAGATTATATTTATTCAGTGTTGATGATTGCAATGATCGAGGTAGTAGCTGACGGACATAAAAGCTTACTAAATCTCTCTTTTATCTATCTTATGCTTTATCTGCATTTAAGATACTATAGTTTAGTAATCTTTTTCTATATTTAAAGGCTTATAATAGTTACACAAGATCTAGGATGTATCTTGAATTTGTATTTCTTCATTAATTATTTTGGGTTTATCTTTCTTTCTCACTTTTGTTTCTTATTTACTTGACTATTGAGTTTTGGGTAGGGATAGTCTTACTTGTCCACAGGGCATAAAGAGTACCATTACTTACTTATTTTAGATCATGACAAAATGGTATCAGAGCCCTAGGTTCTTCAGTCTAATTAGTACTATTTGAGTCTTGTAAAGTCTTGCGAATTGATGCAAAGATATCCATTATCTATCTTTGAGAGGCTATATAACTTTATGAGAAATCCATTCCTCTATTATGTATCGTGCATTCATAGCTTTGTGTAACTAAAAGATTCGTATTCAATCTTTCACATATGGTGAGCATGTATTCTTCCTTAGTAGAGATTTAGAGCTCGCGCTGTTGATGTACGATATAATCAGAGGTCAATGAAGGGATCAGATTGGAACATACAGGATAGCTAGAGGTCAGGTTAGTATTTCCTACCTTAGATTCTAAAGTTGCTAGTGATGTTGGTTCTATTGAGGTACAGGGGTTGAGGCTGCAGACACCATTTGTGATCATACCAATGCTTGAGGATTATGTGGTATAAGTGTTGGGTTTCCTTGAGAGAGTGGTTCCTATTTTGGTCCAACATTTTGTTTCAATACTTTAGACTCAAGATACACAAACAACTACTATAGGTTCTAGTGTTGATGAGTTATTTTAGAGGATTGCTCCATATCCAATGACCTTACCCTTTATTTCCATGGAGGGACAAAGTAGGTTTGTAGAGTTTATGAGAATAGGTCCTCCTTATTTTATTAGAGATCCTAGGTTTGATGCTTATATATTATTTCTTGACTGATGTGACTGGTCGCACAGGTTCATCTTGGTGGATTCTAATGGAGTAGACTCAACTTTCTTTTAGTTTTTTAGGCTAGCTCAATAGTGGTGGAAGACCTTTATAGAGAGTAGACCCGTTAGATCACCTTCTCTTTTATGGGATCAATTTTGTCACGCCTCAAATCCTATTAGGGCGGACAGGCACCCGTAGCTATAAAGGTTTTGAGAGAACCAATCCATAACCTTGTACTTCTCATACATATGACTAGGAAAATAAAAGGTTCTGACAAATTTTATATAATGCATCGATAAGAATAACTACGTAGGCAAGAACAAAATTAGATATACAACACTTGGTCGTTGGGGCCACAATATTTAAAAGACAAGACACTACCATGTTTAACCTTACATTAGTCTACAAAGCCTCTAAAAGATACATATACTTAGTTAGGTTTGGAACAAACCCCACCGTACTCTTGACTACCGCACAATACCAAAATTTATATGGAACAAACTCAAAAAGCCCCGAATCAACTAGGAGCTCACCAATAGTCTCTAGATAGTCTGTGCTCCTACTAGCCAGGTGTGTTAGCTGAAGCACCTATTCCTACATCATGAAATACAGGTCCCCCGTAAGGGATGTCAGTACAAAAATATGTACTGAATATGTAAGGCTGAACGAAACTACACGTGATACAATAGCTCAATAAAAATCGAATACAAGTGTATAAATAGTGCTAGTAGACCAGTTTTATGTATACTTGTAGGATCTAGTACATTACATTCTTTTCTTCATTTTACCCTTCTTACTTTATTATATTTGTAAGCATATAATTTAAATGACCAGCTAATCAATGGTAAACACATGAATTGGGATTAACCCATGCTAGGCTAATGCCCCTAAGCTGCCACCCACATATAAAGGTATGGGATCGACCCATGCTAGGCTTATACCCCTGAGATGCCACCCATTTTAAAACAAATTTGTGTTACTTAGTTTATTTAGCCTTTGAGATTGTTACTTTAGTGGTCATAACATTATGGTACCTTGAAATAATAATCCACCAATAAGAGACATGTAAATGGGCACTTAATGCAACAACAATAAAGTAGGGAGTTGTTGGCACACAAATGAAGTGTTTAGGAGCTAAAAATAACACATGGGTCTTATTTGAGTAAACGGAGAACTCCTGAAATTTTCTAGTGAAAATAGACGTGCAAGCTTAATAATAAGCATATATTTAGATGTTTTAACATGTTAGAGAGTGGGAACAAGGTCGTTGGCTACATGGGATATAATACGCTGCTATTATGTATCACTTGTTATAGGAAAACCTTGGAATCTTACTTGATGGAACAAATGTTCGATTTCATGCCAAAGAGTGTAAAATAGAGTATGCCTTACATAACTAGTCGTACAACTCTGATACTAACCCAACTTGACTTCCCACCTTGTGGATTACTTATCTATAGTAAAATATATGGTAAACTAATATTAGCAACTAACTGACACATTTGGGCTATTTAACTTCACCAAAATAATGGTCGGGCAATAAACCATTAATTTATCAATCAAGGGTCTTATTTTAACCCTTTTCTTCTCCAATTACATCCACATACCATACATATTCTTATAAGATCCCTTTACACAACTTTGGGTTCATTACACCCTCCAAACAATACATGAAATAGAATAGGCAGTAGACGTATACAACCATTATTTTAATGGTGTACCACCACGCCCTTCTTCTATATTTCAATACAAACAAATTACATCTTTCCCCAATATCACTATGGCAGCCCATAATAGATACATACAAAACAGTCCACAAACTAGCCCCAACTTACCTTTGTCGTAGCAATCAATTATTGAACTTATCATTTTTTGAGTTCACAATAACAACACATCCATAATTCTTTCCCAAATTCATATATAAGGAGAAACAAAATGAGGTTGTCACCTTACCTCAATTTTGTAACTTATCCTTTAAATTTGAACTCCTCAAGACTTCAACTTTCATTTTCCTTCACACGTTAGACAAAAGAAGAAAAGAAATCTCTTAATAACAAAGAAAAAGTGAGAAAGTATCATGTTCTATATTTTGCCATATATTTATAATCAAGCACTTACAACATGTTTTCCTAATCTTCCATGAGATAATTAAACTAAACCTTAAGTGTTTTCATTTACCTTGGCATGCAAAGGTTGGGATTTCTTCAAGAACCCTAGAAAGAAAAATAGGACTTCTCCTTGTTATTTTAGAGAGGGTAAGAGAATTTGTTAAAAGTAATACTTTTTGTGACTTAGAAATAAAGGAAAATGACCAGCAACTTGGCCTTATAAAGGACCTATTTTTGGCCATCCACTTAGCTGCATTTTTGAACTCAAATTTAGCTAAATTGGTCCAAGTAGGTGATGAACCTACTTAAAGAGATTAATCTTCTAAAAAGGGTCAAAGTAGGTGATGCACCTACTTGCTTAATTTCTTAGTTGGGCTCAATTACATTTTGGCCTTGGCAGATTGGTATGTTGGGCTATTTCTCCATTTTTCTTCCACTTTTATTCAATTTGGGCCCAAATGAGTACATTAATATAGGCCCAAATTTGACCCATATCCATGGGTCCATTAACTTGGTAACTAGCTTAAGTATGTGACACACCAACTAGCTTAGTTAAGTTAAGAAAGCACCTCAATAAAATACTCCATTTTCAATTCTTAATCCCTTAGATCTAACTTAAAACTTGTATATACTTGGTCACTTTAAACTTTAGTCAAATAACGGCTTACAATTCCAAGTTAAATAGTTATATTAATGTTAACTTGGTTGCATCACATTAAAATATATGGGCATCATCTATAATTCCATCTACACCATTAATAGTCGTATAACAAATCTCATCTGTTTCCTATACCACAAGGCTATACCAAGTTCCATATAATTAGAACAAGTACAAGCAAAATACAGGATGTTACAAGTTTGCTCGAGTATATGTAGAGGAGTTTTTATGGATACATGAGTATCTTGCTTTCTAGAGGACTAGGGATTTGATGATCATAGCTATATGTATGATAAAGATTAGGATCTTCGTGTTTAGCTTTTAGACAGTTCAATTAAGGTGCTCATTCAAGTTCTTCAGGCCTATTTTAACTGGCTCTGACTTCTTTGAGTTGCTTCTTATGTGGGGATCTTAGGCACTACTATAAGAGGTATGGCCCACAACACAGAGAAAGAGATGCCACAGTAGTTGGTTAAAAAGATAATAGATCTCAATATTAGGCTCCATCAGATGCTTGAAGTAGGAGCTTTTGTTACAATAGCCATATGTATGATTTTTGTATGCCGTTGATTTATCTTGGTAGTTTTTGATTGTGGGTCTATAATCTCCTATGTCTTTATTTATTCGACATTGATTCTTGATATGATTCTTCAGTTTATTTGGGTCTATTCATATTGCTACACCATAGATATTTTCTTAGTGGTGGATTAGTTGTGCCAATCCTATGTGACTCATTCAGAGTACATTACGGATTTATATTTAATTTCCTCGGTTATGGAGGATTTTTGTACTTTTTTATATAATCTTCTAGATGGTTATATTTTGGAATAAGTATTCTCACCTCGTGATTGTTACTCTCTTAGTGATTAGTTTTTATTGCATGGAAAAACTTATGGGTATGGATGGTCAGTTTTTAAGGACTTCAGCATATAAGGAATCCTTGCTTTGATTCATAATGAGTTTCAAATAGAAAGAAAATTTGGTTGTAAAGTTGCTCCTTACTAGCTAAGTGGCTAGGTGAAATATCCTTACTCATAAGCTTCAATTAAAGTATGTGTTATTCTCCATGGAATTTGTGTAAAGGAATATTAAATAAGAATTGAGTTGGTCTATGTTGTACCGTATTAGTCCATCACTCTTTTGTTAAAGAATATTGAATGGAAAGAGAGTTAAGGAAAAGGATAAGGATATATTCTGAGTTTAGCCATGGGCTTGAGATAGAAAATTGAAGTCCCAATAGTGTGGTTCATCAATGGCTTATGCATAATTTAGTGGTGATTTTCCTGAGTTTTTATTTGTTATTTGGGCATCTGTCAGTGAGATATAGTTGATGTTGCACTTTTTCTATAGGTTGATTTTTTTCCTATTATGGCGGTTTGCTTATCTGTGTGGGGTGAAAAAGACTCCTTGTTCTACCAGATAATTGAGGACTTTGGGTTGTTTGATGGCTTTTGGATATTAAGGGTTTCATTTGTTATTATGATGAGTTGCTTAAGTATTCGGCATCATTTAGAGATTTTATGTCTAGGGTAGTAGGGATTATTATGATTATTGGTTGCCTCAATGGGGTGAGTAGTAGAATTTGACAATTGGATAGTGATCTGGTGTGCTAAGTGTGACTTTTGAAGTTCTGGGTGATTTTGATATCGGTTTCTGGCCAAGTAGCTTTAGCCTAGGCTATGGTGCAGTTTGATTTAGTAGTGATAGTATTGGCCTTAGGTAGGTTGATTCAATGTTTGGGTGGGTAGTTATGTAATTTATGGGTTCCTTGGCATTTGATGCATTTGAGGATGATTTTTGGTCTTGTAGTTGTAGTCAGTGTCTTGTAACGCCTTGGGCAAGTTTAGATTAGCCAGGCATATGCAGAATTTCTATTGTATTTGACTCAGCTTTTGGGTATAGGTGAAGTTCAAAACTATAGAAATTTGGATTCATTAAGACTTTGGAATTAGATGTGTCACGGCCTGATTTATAAGTTATAATGGCACCTACTTTATACACCAGTAGGTAAGCCAAACCGTAGCCCATAAATATAAGTAATGGGTTAATTTGGTGGAGAAAGGGGAATAAAAGCTGAAAATTTTAACGTAAAGACTTACAACAATAATTTAAGTAATCATAATAGTTTGAAAGATAGATAAGATGGAATATCATCCCACAACCTAGTAGTGTCAGTACAAGAGCCACTAGAAAAAAAACATAAGTACTATAATAGTTAGTATACATCAACCTCGAATAATGAAAGACTAAGCAAAGATAAAAGAAGAATAAAAGGGAAACTCTGACTTTGAGAGCTCACCCTATCTCCAAACTCCAAACAGCATGATCGTCACGTCATTGGTGGCCACTAATAGTCGAATCTAGATCAGAAAATTATAGTAGTTAAGTACTAAAGCTACGGATACTCAATAGGCATCATCGACCGAATAAGCTAAATCATAATATAAGTATGATAAAGATGCAAGATAAATTTGCTAAGTCAAGGTAATAGTGCAAACCTGGAATAATGCTCCAACATTGTAAATAAATAACCAAAACAGATATTATATGGAAGAAAACATAATTAATACTACAAGATTAGACCCCATAAGTCCGTAAGTGCGGAAAAGTAAATAACCCATCGTATGCCCCCATGATCCCAAAAGGTGCAATCAAGAATGTAAATAAGTGAAATTACATAAATTTGTTGAATATGAAGCCATAACCGTAAACCCATTTGTGCCATAACATACCATAAATGTACTCTAAGTTTCGAACTTGAACCAGAACTCAATATCATCATCATTTTCCATACTTGAATTAGAACTCAATATCATCATCGTCATTATTTGCTGGACTTGAACCGATACTAATATCATCAATAGTCGGGCTTGAATCAAAACTCAATATTAATAAATTACCATAATTAGTTCAAAACTAGCACCAACTCCCAAGTAACAATATAGCATAACGGTCAAGAATCTAGTCTCTTCAACTATAAAATATACAATTTAAGGATATAATATTCCTATAAATCTACAAGAAGCTAACACGAGTCTTAGCCTAAGGTGAGCCAGAGGGTCTAACTCCTAATCCCTGAAATACATTTTAAGGCAAATTCTATCTTGAAATAGGCTAAGGTGTCTAAAATCACTTATAGATGTTAATTAAGCCGCAATTATCCCTAAGATAGCAATTCTACCGAAACTTGGATAACTGAGCCAATTATGCCTAATTTACATACCGTAATAGCCTAAAACAATCCAAATAATACTAATTATACCAATTATACCTATAATACCTAATTATCATCCCCTATCTAGGATAATATCATAAACATACTATGAATTAGCTTAATTTATGAGGAAGGTAAACCTAGCCTACCTGGATGCCGAAGAAAAGCCCAAACAAATCTGCTAAATCATCAATTTCCCCTTCTAAGAAGATTTTGTTATATGTCATGCTATAAAGTTCATATTATACTTATCAATATGAGAACAACAATACCCATATTGCACCTTGGTGCTTCGGGTCCAAAATTATGTAAAAATCTTATGTGGGGCCCACTTGCAGAATTACACTTTCAAAACCGACAATATGTCCCTCTATACCCAAGTAAAATTTACCCTTAAGAATGGATAAATTTGGAGCTCAAATGATGATACAATCAACCCATTAATATTCTAGGGATTTTGGAGAAATTGTGAGAAATTAACCACGGAATTGATGCAAACTTACCAACAATTCGGAGAAGAAATGAGCAACCCAAGCTTATGAACTCTCCAAAATCACGTACTAATGTCTCTCCCAAGTTTCCACATGTTTTAGGGTTTTTCACTCTTTAAATTGTATGAAAATGGGTGAGAATTTGAGCAATTGGGACATTTAACGGATGCCTAGATGCGGCTTAAGCGGACACTAGGTCGCTTAAGCGGTCACTACTTTTGCAGCCAAATGCTGCTTTAGCGACACTGACCTCCTATATGCCTACTGCTTAAGCGGCACCGCTTAAGCATCCTTTACTTAAACGGCCCTCATATGGGCAAGCTTGGTCACTTGAGCGACCCAAAAGGTGCTTAAGCGGGTACACCAGCTAAGTCCATCAACTGGAGACTTGGAATTTTTCTGAGTCTCCACCAACCCCTCAGAATTCATTCAAAATACCACATATGTAAATGAACTATTCTTACCTATCAAATTCAATATTCTAAACTAAATGGTGCATTTAAAATTTTCATTCAAGGTCATTTTAATGAAAAGTGGGTCCCACGCCCAAGTGACATTTTTCTTAAGTTTCAACCAATAGCCCAGAATGAGTTTGGAAGTGTTGTGACAAAACCAAAGGTCCACCTATCCTAAAATTGACATTTTGAATTTGTAGGAACTATCATAATTTCCATACGAGGTTGTTTGAATAAATATTTCACCCGGTATCCAATCCTAACCAGCAAATACTACAAAATAAGGAACTAGCTCTACAAATAAATGAGCTGTCTGGTAACTAAACTGTCAGCTCTAGTAACTCATAAATGACTTAGGGTAGTTATATGAAAGCTCTAAATGGACAAAATGACTGAAAATATAGAAAATGACCTGGAGAGTCTTTTTAATATCCATCATTAAAATAAATTTTATTTGCAAAAGTAAAATATTAGGAAGTAATTGAAGCCTCGAATAGGTAAGGATATTGGGCCCACATATCGTTCTCGACCTCCCAAGTAGCCTCTTCCACTAGGCAGTGTCTCTATTGAACATTAACTATTACAAACTCTCTAGAGTGAAACTGGCTGACATCACTAGCACAGGCTCCTCCATGAAGGTCACAGCTCATCCAACTGAATCGAGTCCAACCAAAGCACATACGACTCAATGAGAATGTACTACTGCAACATAGAAACATGGAATGTCATATGGATAGATGCAAAATCTATGGGTAGTACTAACGCATATGCCATTTGTCCAACAGTGTGAAGGATCACAAATAGTCCAATATACATGGGGTTGAGCTTTCCTTTCATCCCGAACCACATCACATCCTTAATGGGTGATACTCAGAGAAAAATTTAATCTCCAACTCCATATCTTAAGGCATAAAGTTTATGATCTAAAGTTTTCAACCTGCTCTAATCTTCCCTCTACATATCTTGGATCACCCTAACACTATCCAATGACTCCTGAAGCAAGTTAGTACCACAAGGTCAAACCTCAAAGGTCTTAAACCACCCAATTAGAGAATAGAATCCCCTACCATTTAGATCCTCAAAAATTTCAATCTCCATACATGAATAGCAATAATTATTATATGCGAACTCTACCAAAGATAAGTGTTTCTTCCACCGACCTCCAAAATCCTTAACACAGGCTCAAAGAATATCCTTGAGTACCTAAATAACCTACTATAACTATTTAATAGTCTAAGAATGGAAGGTTTTACTAAGATCCATCTAAGTACCTGTAAGACCCCGCAAAGTTCCCTTATAGTTTGAGCCTTGAGCGTGTCAAGTGAAGTGTAATTCCTACCCTAAAAGATTTAGAAGAGACTTACCAAGTGATTATTGTTCTAATATTGTTGAATTTTCTTGAAAATAACTTTCTATAGTGTAGAGAATTGAATTATCTTTTTAACGATACCAATTTCATCTAAATTCGGTATCGGGATGAGAAGTTATGATTGTTTTACTGAGAGTTATCGGAACTGCCCAGGTGCGACGAACGATCCAATGGATCATAAAGTTTGTGATGGACCATCACTCAAACCTTTGCAACTAAGTCAGAAACTTCCTTTCATAGCCCAAGTGCGACAGCTGGGACGACGGGCCGTTAAGGCTACAACGGACCGTCGCTGAGACCGTCGCCACTGAAGCAGTATGGTCTCATCCTGGCCAACATGCAATGAAAAATTTGATGGACTTTCAAACTAGTGACGGACTGTTTCTTTGACCATCATATCGAGTTAGTGTGTTCTTTTTCTGACCAGCATGCAACTGACGATCCGACGGACCATCAGGATAGCGACGGACCATCGCTCCAACCATCGTAGCCCCCATTTAGTATTTTTAACTCATTTTTAAAAGGGATTTTTGGTATTTCTACTCTTTTATAACCTGATATATTCCAAGTGAAGAAAATGGCTTCATTCATCATTTAAAACACAAGAGAGCTAGGGTTTATCCCTTAAGATCAAATCTAAAACCCTTCTCCAAGAAATCTAAGAACTCACCATAGATTCTAGAATTGAGTTAGGATTTGAGTTCCCTAAGTTCAAGGGTTGAAAGAAACCTCTCTCAAGAGTAAGAAGAAGAGTTTGAAGCAAGCTTGTTCATCCAATTTTATAATTCAAGGTATGTAGGGTTTTGAACAAGGGTAATTCTTTCACCTTTGTGTCCAAAGGCTTATTTAAACTATAATTTTCTATAATCTATGAGGTTTTACATGATATTGAATTATGATTTTTCACATTGTTATTGATTGCAATATCTTGATGTTTCCCATGAATTGAAAGTTAAATAGCATGATTTTCCATGTTTTCTTAAAATATTGAAGCTGGGTTTATACCATATGTTGTTACACTTTAAGAATTTAAGAGTTTTAATGTTCTAGATACTAAGGTATAAGAGTATGTTGATATTTTGAGATAAATTTCTGTATCTTCTAGATTTCTACATGAATTATGAATCTAGATGCTATCTATTATGCATTATGATGAATTTTAACTTGAGATTGAATTATGGGTCATTAAGCCCTACCTGAAACTTGCAATTTTATGAACTATTGTGCTATAAGCACCCATGATTTGAGCATTTTGAGATTATTGTGTAATGTTTTGACCTAATGGTAATAGAGTTTTGAAATCCACTTCACTACATGAGATTACAAATTTTACAGTTGGGTTCTTATTAAACCATAAGATTATTTTTTAAAGTGGATTTCCATGAGATGAGTGAATTAAACTAAAGGGCGTAGTATTTAGCACCAAGTTGGGTAAGTTACCACAGTTTCTTACTCTAAAACTATGTGCCACCGTAGGTTTGAGATTTTAAGCCTGAGGCTGAGATGTTTGGGCCCAAGGACGAGATAAGTGCTCACTGAGTTGAGGTTATACTCCTTGGAAAGAGTATGACACCTCTCCCCAATGTGAGGTTTCTTTCTTAGAAGGACAATACATTGGACTCCATGTAGCTGGCATGGTTTATGTTGGTTAAGAGAACCTACCTAAACTAATGTATTTTCCATTGAGATAGAATATTTCACCTAAAGCTTTGAGATGAGATATTTTCTAAAGTGAACGAATTGCTTTTGAGTATTTTCCAAAGAAGAAAGTAGTTTTCTCTACTAATAAGAGTTGATCATCAGTTTTTAAACCAAAGTCATATGATTCCGAGGTCCAAGTATTTGAGTTCAAAAGAGTTATAAGTTCTTGAGCATTAAAGAAATTTTACTCTCCATGAGATATATTCATGAGTTGAAAGTATTGTTTAAAGCTTCCTTCATCCTAAGAGTAATGAGAATAAGAGAAGTGTGAAAATTTTAAAGCTAAAGTATAATGACTCACGAGATTTGTGTTACATGCTTCTTCATACATGATTTATGAGCTGTACATTTTGACTTATTTAAGCCATGTGAGTCACTCGTATTTCATACATGATTTGATTAAAGAAAATTGATATTATTTTATGCAAATGCATAAACCCTGATATACTCAGTACATTCCCAAGTGTTGATCCATATATACGTCTATGTGCTACATTGTCTTATAATATAGGTTCAAGTGCTCAGTCCCAATCTCGTCAGTGATTCTCGAGTACCTTTATCTATATTTCTCCAGTGCTGAGTTCTCATGGTTCGAGGGCCTATCTTCAGATATTTCAGTATTTGAGTGGTTATGTTATTACTTTCAGTCCATTTTAAGTCACTTGGAGACTTATCCCAATGGCTCTTGAGTTCATGGAGTAGTAGAGGCTTTGTCAAACTAGTTATCAGACTATGGTTGTTTTGAGATTTCCAGTATTATGGTCGTTTGGAGTGAGTATTATTTTTTTATGTCCTTTTATTTGATATGATAGTTCCAGTGTTTTGTATATTCCTTCTTGAATGAGTATTATGAGAAGTGATAGGCTCAAAGGATTAACTTGGGGCTACTTATAGCCCTAAGTACCGTGTGACATCCTGGGAAGTAATTTTGGGTTGTTATAAAATTAGTATCAGAGCCTAAGGTTTTAAAGGAGTCCTAGGGAGTCTGATAAGCCGTGTTGAGTAGATTCTTGATCATCGATGTGTAGCGCGCCACATATATGAGCAAGCAGCTATAAGATGTTTTACGAAAAAGTTGTTTCTTTCTTTCAAATTCCATCGTGTCTGCAGTTGTCCCTATTATCTAATAATTTGCACTTTCCTATTTAAGAAAATGCCTCTCCAAAGAGTGAATGCCCACAAAAATGATGATGAGTAACCCCCACCTGTTGATTCTTTGAATGAGACTGTGTCTCATACTGAGTTTTGGGCGGCCTCAGGCATTAGCCCAAGCAGTCTCCACAGATGTTTAGGCCAATAACCAGGCTGCAGGTTCAAATCAATAGAGAGGTGATATAGCTACTTTTAGGATCTGTTATTTCATGTAGATGAATCTGCCAGAGTTTTATAGGTCCAAGATAGGTGAGGACCCACAGTTGTACCTTGAGGAGGTGAGAATAATCATGTAGGTGATGCATGTTTCTTAGGAAGAAAGTGTTGAGTTGGAGTCTTAGAGGTTGAAGGACATAGATTATGACTGGGTTGTATTATAAAGGAAGGGTATAGGTGAGGATGCTGCTCTTATGACTTGGTAGGTGTTCCAAAATGCATTCTAGGACAAATTCTTTCCATTGGAGATGAGAGAAGCAAAGATTGAGGATTTTATCAACTTGAGGTAGGGATCCATGACTGTTAAGGAGTACTGCTTGAAGTTCAACCAGTTGGTCAAGTATACTCCTAATTTGATTTCTAACACCCGAGCTAGTATGAGCAAGTTCATGACAGGTGTTTCTAGTTTGGCACTGAAAGAGTGTAGGACTGCGATACTGTATAGGGATATGGATCTGTCTAGGTTGATGAAGCATGCACAGTAGATAGATTCGGATAAGATTAGAGAGAGACACAGAGTGAGGGGTATCAAGAGGGCTAGATCTGAGAAGCATGAGTATAGTCAGCATAGGTTCTATGGAGGAAACCGTCCTCAGTTTTAGAGATGTCCATCTATTCTAGTGCATTTATTAGTTGTGCTCCTGTGCCTAAAGGTAGCCAGGATAAAGGGGCAGCTCTTTTATGTCTAGGTCGCAGAACAGTGATAGTAAAAGGCCCCGTTATCCTCCTTGTACTAAGTGTGGTAGGGATCATCCCGGTGAGTGTTTTGCAGATTTGAAGGGTTTTTTTTATTGTGGCAAGTAGGGCACCAAACTTAGAGATTGTCCGTATGCTAGATAGGGGACCAGAGATTCCCGACCTCAGGAACAGATTACTAGTACACCAGCTCTTGTCCCTCATCCCGCTCCTGTTTAAGGCGCTTCATCTAGCACTGCTGGCGGTCAGCGCCAGAACAGATTCTATACCTTACCATCCCATCAGGAGCAGGAGGACTCTCTCGATGTTGTTACTGGTATGCTCCATGTCTTTTGTCTTGATGTTTATGTGTTGTTGGACCCCGGGTCAAGTTTCTCTTATGTGACCCCACTTGTAGCTGTGAATTTCATAATGAGTCCTGAAAAAATTCCTGAGCCTGTCCTAGTTTCTACACCCGTAGAGGAGTCAGTTGTTTCTAAACAAGTGTATAGAGATTGTCCTATTACTGTTCTTCATAGAGTCATACTTTTTGATATGATAGAGTTAGACATGGTGGATTTTGACCTTATTCTGGGTATGGATTGGCTTCATTCTTGTTATGTATCTATAGACTGTTGTACCCATGTGGTCAAGTTTCAGTTTCCTGATGAACCAATTTTTGAGTAGTCCGGGAGTTTGGTATCTCCCAAGAGTCATTTTATCTCATATCTTAAAGATAAAAAGCTAATATCTAAGGGTTTCCTCTATCACCTAGTTAGAGTCAAAGACTCTAAGTCCGAGGCTCCAACTATTCAGTCAGTCGATATTGTTAATCAGTTTCCAGATATTTTTCCAAAAGATCTCCCAGGGGTACCTCCCTATAGAGAGATAGAATTCAGGATTGACCTTCTTCCCGACACTCATCCCATTTCTATTCTGCCATACCGTATGGAAGCTGCTGATCTTAAGGAGTTAAAAGAGCAAATTAAAGATCTTTTTGACAAAGGTTTCACAAGGCCCAGTATTTCTCCTTAGGGCGTACCTGTTCTATTCATGTGGAAGAAAGATGGTTCTTTGCGTATGTGCATTGACTATAGTCAGCTTAACAAGGTCACAATAAAACTTAAGTACCCTCTTCCAATAATTGATGACCTATTTGATCAGTTGCAAGGTGCAAGTTGTTTCTCCAAGATAGACCTTAGATCCGACTATCACCAGGTTAAAATGAGGGAATGTGATATTCTAAAGATAGCCTTCCGAACCCTCTATGGTCACTTTGAGTTTCTAGTTATGTCTTTCGGACTAACCAATGCCCCAGCTGCCTTTATGGACCTCTTGAATCAAGTGTTCAAGTAATATCTTGATATGTTTGTCATAGTATTTATAGATGACATCCTTGTCTACTCCCGCAGTGAGCATGATCATGCAGATCACCTTAGAATTATCTTGTAAACTCTTAGAGGTCACCAGTTGTTCGCCAAATTCAGTAAGTGTGAATTTTGGCTAAGTTCTGTATCCTTTTTGGGTCATATTGTTTCAGCCAAAGGTATTAGAGTTGATCTCCAAAAGACAGAAGCTATAAGAAATTGGCCTAGACCTATCTCTCTATCTGACATTAGAAGTTTCTTGGGTCTAGCAGGCTACTACCATCTTTTTGTTGAAGGTTTCTCTTCTATTACGTCTCCCATGGCCCGGTTAACCCAAAAAAAAGTTAAGTTCCTGTGGTCAGATTCCTGTGAGAAGATTTTTCAGGAGTTGAAGACTCTATCAGGAGTTTCAGTTTCCTGATGAACCAGTTTTTGAGTGGTCTGGGAGTTTGGTATCTCCCAAGAGTAATTTTATCTCCTATCTCAAAGCCAAAAAGCTAATATCCAAGGGTTTCATCTATCACCTAGTTAGAGTCAAAGACACTAAGTCATAAGCTCTAACTATTCAATCAGTCGATATTGTTAATGAGTTTCTAGATATTTTTTCGAAAGATCTCCCAAGGGTACCTGTCGATAGAGAGATAGAATTTGGGATTGACCTTTTTCTCGACACTCTTCCCATTTCTATTCCTCCCTACTATATGGCACATGCAGAGCTTAAGGAGTTGAAAGATCAACTCAAAGGTCTTTTAGATAAAGGCTTCGTAAGGCCCAGTATCTCTCCTTGGGGTGCACCTGTCCTGTTTTTGCAAAAGAAAGATGGTTCTTTATGTATGTACATTGACTATCGTCAGCTTAACAAGGTTACAATTAAGAATAAGTACCCTCTTCTGAGAATTGATGACTTATTTGATCAATTGCAAGGTGTAAGTTATTTCTCCAAGATAGACCATAGATCCAGCTATCATCAACTTAAAGTAAGGGAGTGTGATATCTCAAAGACAGCCTTCCAAACCCGTTATGGTTACTTTGAGTTTCTAGTCATATATTTTGGGCTAACTAATGCTCCAGTGGATTTCATGGACCTTATGAATGGAGTGTTCAAGAAGTATCTTTATATATTTGTCATAGTGTTCATAGATGATATCCTTGTTTACTCTTGAACTTAGAATGACCATACGGACCATCTTAGAATTATCGTACAAACTCTTAGAGATCATCAAATATTCACCAAATTCAATAAGAGTGAATTTTGGCTAAGATCAGTAGGCTTTCTAGGTCATACTATTTCAACCGAAGGCATTAGGATCGATCCCCAAAAGATAAAAGCTATAAGAAATTGGCCTAGTCCTATCTCTCCATTTGACATAAGGAGTTTCTTGGGTCTAGCTAGCTATAACTACCATTTTGTTGAAGGTTTCTCTTCTATTGCATCCCTCATGACCCGGTTGACCCAAAATAAAGTTAAATTCCTTTGGTTAAATTCCTGCGAGAAAAGTTTTCAAGAGTTGAAGACTCGACTCACCTCAATCACTGTGTTGACTTTGCCTGATGGTACAGATGGTTTTGTGGTGTATTGTGATACCTCTATAGTTGGTTTGGATTTTTTGTTGATGCAGAGAGGTAAGGTTATAGACTATGCCTTTAGACAATTAAAGCCTCATGAGAAGAATTACCCAACCCATGATCTTGAGTTAGCTGTTGTGGTCTTTACTTTGAAAATCCGGAGACACTATCTTTATGGTGTTCATGTTTATTTGTCTACTAATTATAAGAGCCTGCAGTATGTGTTTACTCAAAGGGAGTTGAATCATATGTAGAGGAGGTGATTAGAGTTGTTAAAATACTATGATATGAGTGTGTTGTGTCACCCGGGCAAGGCCAATGTAGTGGAGAATTCCCTTAGCAGATTATCTATGGGTAGTGTTGCTCATGTAGAGGAAGGTAAGAAAGAGTTAGCTCATGATGTACATTTTCTGGTTAGATTGGGTGTTAGGTTACTTGATTCAGCTGAGGGAAGTACTTTGGTGCAAAGTAGTTCTGAATCCTCTTTAGTTTTGGAAGTGAAAGAGAAACAAGATAGAGATCCTAGTTAGGTCAAACTGAAGGAGGCAGTTAAGCACCAAAAGGTAGAGGTTTTCTCCCAAGGGAGAGATAGTGTGTTAAGATTGCAGGTTAGATTATGTGTTCCGTGTGTTAATGATCTTAGGTATAGGATTATGGATGAAGTGCATGGCGCGCGGTATTCTATTCATCCCGGCACTACCAAGATGTATCACGACTTGCGGGAAATCTATTGG
Organism: Capsicum annuum; assembly: GCF_002878395.1. Lineage (NCBI taxonomy): Eukaryota > Viridiplantae > Streptophyta > Magnoliopsida > Solanales > Solanaceae > Capsicum > Capsicum annuum. The sequence continues at coordinate 88,486,843 of NC_061117.1, read as the reverse complement.
TGGAATGGTATGAAGAAGCATATAGCTTAGTTTGTAGCAAAGTGTACAACATGCCAACAGTTAAGATAGAGCACCAAAGGCTTGGTGGTATAATGCAAGAGTTTGGTATACCCACTTGGAAGTGGGAGGTGGTGAATATGGACTTCATGACCGGGTTACCTTTTTTACGTCTTCATCATGATTCTATTTGGGCTGTTGTAGATAGGATGACTAAGTCCGCGAACTTCTTGCCTATGCATACATCTTATACAGTTGAGGATTATGCTAGATTTATATCCGGGAGTTAGTCAAGCTACACGGAGTTCCCTCATCTATCATTTTGGATAGGGGTACTCAATTTACTTCTCAGTTTTTGAGGGCGTTTCAGCAGGGTCTTGGTACCCAGGTTCTTTTGAGTTCTGTTTTTCATTTGCAAATAAATGGTCAGGCTAAGAGGACCATTCAGACCTTAGAATATATGTTGAGGGTGTGTGCTCTTGATTTCAAAGGTAGTTGGGATGAGCATTTGCCATAAATAGAGTTCGCCTATAACAATAGTTACCATGCTAGCATTGGGATGAAACCATTTGAGGCCTTGTATGGTAGAACATGTAGATCACCCATGGGTTGGTTTAAAATGGATGAAGCTACCGTAATTAGGCCTAATGCAGTATTTAAAGCTATGGAGAAAGTTAAGTTGATTAAAGAGAGGTTAAAGATGGCTCAGAGTCATCAAAAGTCATATGCCGATGTGAGGAGAAGAGATCTTGAGTTTGAGGTAGGTTATTTGGTATACTTGAAGATTTCACCCATGAAAGTTTTGAAGAGGTTTGGTAAAAAGGGAAATCTTAGTCCCTATTATGTTGGGCCGTCTAGAGTCTTGAGCCGTGTTGGCAAAGTAGCCTATGAGGTTGAGTTGCCCGCAGAGTTATCTGTCGTTCATTCTATTTTTCATGCCTCCATGCTTAAAAAGCATATTGGTGATTTTATTGTGGTAGATCCTTTAGAAAGTGCTAATATTCAGAACAGTCTTTCATTCGATGAGATTCCCGTTGAGATCCTAGATTTTTAGATCCGTAGACTGACGAACAAAGAGGTTCCCTTGGTCAAAGTGTTGTGGCGGAACCAATCAGTTGAGGGAGCTACTTGGGAGGCAGAAGCAGACATGCGATCCAAGTACCCGCACCTCTTTTCTGCGATTTCAGATCAATCCAAAGGTATTATTCTTCGTTAATTCAGTCCTTCTAATCTAAAGTTCAGCTATATATCTATTCTTGCATGAGTTCTTTCAATTTCAGAGGTATTCAAGAGTTTAGAGAGATTTTGAGCCGTTTAGCAAATTGCTTCATCTTTGTGTACTCTATTTTTCCTGTGTTCCTAGTCTAACTAGAGACATTCGAGGATGAATGTTTCCAAGGGGAAGATATTATAAGACCCCGCAAAGTTCCATTGTAGTTTGAGCCTTGAGCGTGTCAAGTGAAGTGTAATTCCAGCCCTAGAAGATTAAGCAGAGAGTTCCCAAGTGATTACTATTCTAATATTGTTGAATTTTCCTGAAAATAACTTCCTATAGGGTAGAGAATTTAATTATCTTTCCAACAATACAAATTTCATCCAAATCCGGCATCGGGGTGAAAAGTTATGGCCGTTTTACTGAGAGTTGTCGAAACTGCCCAGGTGCGATGGATGATCCGACGGACCATCGAGTTTGTGATGGACCATCCCTCGGATCGTCAGAACCAAGGCAGTAACTCCCTTTCCTGGACAAAGTGTGATGGCCAGGACAATGGACCGTTAAGGCTACGATGGACCGTCACTGAGACCATCGCCACTGAGGCAGCGTAGTCTCATCCTGGCCAATGTGCAATGGATAATCCGATGGACCGTCAAACTAGCGACGGACCATTTCTTCGACCATCACATCGAGGTAGTGTGTTCTTTTTCTGACTGATGTGTGACGGACGATCTGATGGATCGTCAGGTAGTGACGGACCGTCTCTCCGACTGTTGTAGCCCCCATTCAGTATTTTAAACTCATTTTTAAAAGGGTTTTTGGTTTTTCCACTCTTTTATACCTTGATATATTCCAAGCAAATAAAATAGCTTCATTCATCATCCAACACAAGAGAGCTAGGGTTTCTCCCTCAAGAACAAATCTAAAACCATTCTCAAAGAAATCCAAGAGCTCACAATAGATTCTACAATTGAGTTGAGATTTGAGTTCCCCGAGTTCAAGGGTTGCAAGAACCCTCTAACAAGAGTAAGAAGAAGAGTTTGAAGCAAGCTAGTTCATCCAATTTCATAATCTAAGGTATGTGGGGTTTTGAACAAGGGTAATCATTTCACCCTTGTGCCCAAAGGCTTATTTAAACTATAATTTTCTATAATCTTTGAGGTTTTACATGATATTTAACTAGGGTTTTTCACCCATTGTTTTTTATTGCAATATCTGTATGTTTCCCATGAATTGAAAGTTAAATAGCATGATTTTGCATGTTTTCTTAAGAAATTGAAGTTGGGTTTATATCCTATGTTGTTACTCCTTGAGAATTTAAGAGTTTGAATGTTCTAGAAATTGAGGTATATGAGTATGTTGATATTTTGAGACAAATTCCTGTAACTTCTAGATTTCTACATGAATTATGAATCTATATGCTATCTATAATGCATTATGATGAGTTTTAACTTAAGATTGAATTATGGGTCATTAAGCGCTACTTGAGACTTGTAATTTTATGAACTATTGTGCTATAAGCACCCATGATTTGAGTATTTTGAGATTATTGAGAAATGTTTTGACCTAATGGTCATAGAGTTTTGAAATCCACTTCACTACATGAGATTACAGATTTTACAGTTGGGTTCTTATTGAACCATGAGATTATTTTTAAAAGTGGATTTCCATGAGATGAGCGAGTTAAACTAAAAAGAGTAGTATTTAGCAACGAGTTAGGTAAGTTACCATGGTTTCTTACCCCAGAAATACGTGCCATTGAGGTTTGAGATTTTGGTCCAGAGGCCGAGATGTTTGGGCCCAAGGCTGAGATAAGTAATTACTGAGTTGATGTTATACTCCTTGGCAAGAGTATGATGTCTCTACCCAACGTGAGGTTTCTTCCTTAGGAGGACAATACGTTGGACTCCATGTAGCTCACATGGTTTATGCCAGTTAAGAGAACCTCCCTAAACTAATGTATTTTCCATTGAGATAGAATATTTCACCTAACGCTTTGAGATGAGATATTATCTAAAGTGAAAAAATTTCTTTTTGAGTATTTTCCAAAGAAGAAAGTAGTTTCTCTACTAATAAGAGTTGATCATCAGTTTTTAAACCAAAGTCATATAATTACGAGTTCCTAGTGTTTCAGTTCAAAAGAGTTATAAGTTCTTGAGCATTAAAGTAGTTTTAATCACGATGAGATATATGCATGAGTTGAAAGTATTGTTTAAGGCTTCCTTCATCCTATGAGTAATGAGAATAAGAGAAGTGTGTAGTTTTTAAAGCTAAAGTATAATGACTCACGAGATTTGTGCTACAGGTTTCGTCATACATGATTTATGAGCTGTACATTTTGAATTATTCAAGCCATGTGAGTCACTCCTATTGCATGCATGATTTGATTAAAGAATATTGATATTGTTTTATGTAAATGCATACACCCCCATATACTCAGTACATTTCCAAGTGCTGATCCACATATACGTCTATGTACTACATTGTCTTATAATATAGGTTCAGGTGCTCAGTCCCAGTCTCATCAGTGATTCTCAAGAACCTTTGTCTACATTTCTCTAGTACTGAGTCCTCATAATTCGAGGGCCTATCTTCAGATATTTCACTATTTAAGTGGTTATGTTATTACTTTCAGTCCAGTTTGAGTCAGTTGGGGACCTGTCCCAACAGCTCTCGATTTCATGGAGTAGTAGAGGCTTTGTCAGACTAGTTATCAGACTGTGGTTGTGTTGAGATTTCCAATATTGTGGTCGTTTGGACCGAGTATTATATTCTCATTTCCTTTCATTTGATATGATAGTGCCAATGTTTTGTATATTCCTTCTTGAATGAGTATTATGAGAAGTGATAGGCTTAAAGGGTTAGCTTGGGGCTACTTGTAGCCCTAAGCACCGTGTGACATCCCGGGAGGTGATTTTGGGTCCTTACAGTACCCAAGTACTCCTGAAAAGATCTCGAAAATCTAGAAGTGATCCCCTAACCCCAGTTTGAAATTAATGATAGAGGCCCATCATGCAAATGGACTATCTCACATACATAGATATAGGCTAACCTCTCAGTACTAAATATTATTTGCATAGGAATGAAGTGTGTCAACTTAGTCAATCGATCCACAATGACCCAAAATCCATAGAACCCATGAGATGTATGAGATAAAATACTAACAAAGTCCAAGGTAATCCACTCGTATTTCTACTCGAGAATGGTAACCTCTGAACTAATAGGTCTTTGATGCTCAGCCTTCACCTGCTGCCAACATAGGGAACCAGCTACAAAGTCCTCTATAAATTTCTTCATACCACTCCACCAATAATGTTGCCTCAAATCTTTATACATCTTAATTATACCTCAGTGAACAGAATATCTAAAGCTCTAAGCCTCACAAAAAATCAACTGAATCAAGTCATCAACTCTCGAAACACAAATGCGGCCATCAAGTCTAAAAATTCCCTGATAATCTATGGTAGCCTTCTTGGAATCACTACTCAACACCTAATAACAGATGATACAAAGTCTGATAGCCTAAAACTTAAGACTCCAAATCTTCTCAAATAGCAAAGACATCACCTCAACTCTAGCAAGAATCCTCCAAGGGTCTGAAATATCAAGTCGCACCATTAAGTTGTCTTAGGACTGAAAGTCCCATGGCAATGACCTTTGAGAAATTGATATATAAGCCAAGATACCTATACTAACTACATTTCACTCAAGGCATCCGCTACTACATTTGCCTTGCCTAAATAATACAAAGAGAGATGTCATAATTCTTAATAAACTCTAACCATCTACATTGCCTAGAATTAAGCTCTCTTCGGGTCATAAGGTACTAAACACTACAATGATCCATGAAGATCACACAACGCGTGCCATAAATTTAATATCTCCAAATATTAAGCACAAAAATGTGACCTATAACTCCAAATCACGAGTGGGGGAGTTGCGCTACTGCATTTTCTACTACCTCGATGCATAGGCAATAACTTAACCCTATTGCATCAACACCCAATCGAAACTGACACCAAAAGCATCAAAATACATGGTGAATCCCTCACCCTCAATAGGAAGAACGAATATAGGAGATGAAGTAAATCATTTGAGATTTCCAAAGCTTGACTCACATTGATTAGATAGCTACTAAGTACAATTGGATCATACTCATCCCTACTTCACTATTTCGGTGTTGATGGAGGTACAAGTGCACCATATAAATAGTTGATTCAGGTGATATATGGAGTCTATTTGAGGTAGCGGTTAATGTATGCATTCAAAGTTGACTACTACGTTTTGTTATTTAGACTATGTCTTATTTATATTCAGAGACAAAGTTATTTATTTTGGGGTTTCCTATGTATATTTTGACTTAGAATTGTTTTAGATTGTTCTTATAACGTGACACCAGGTTTTGGGATTTTATTTGGTATCTTTGATTATATTTCTGCTATTATTATGTTTGTATAGTTTGGCTTCACTCGTAAAGCCTTGCCTTGGGTTTTAGGTATTGTGATTTTTCTTTTATATATATATATATATATATATATATATATATATATATATATATATATATATATATATATATATGTATTAATTTTGGTGATAAGCTTACCTGACACGGTTTTGCAGCGAAAAGTACCATCATGACCCTGGGTTATGAAGTTGACAAATTAGTACTAGAGCAGCCATGTTCACTGGTCATAGCAGTGTAAGAAAGAAGTGTCTAATAGAGTCTTGCGGATCGATATGTATATGTATCTATCTATCTTCAAAAGTCTATAAAACATCTTTAGCAAAATTCCTTTATTTTGTTTCTTATTGTGCAAATCTTTCATAACTTCCGTTCTAAGTTATATTTCATTGTTTTCTGCACAGATGATGAGGACTAGATTTTGTGAGGCTAGAAATATGGATCCATTAATTGAGGAGAGAGCCAAGTCTAGAGGGCGAGTTGTGAGTTGTGGTCAAGCTTGATAGTAAGGACGGGCACGAGGATCTTCCCTATCCAGAGATAGAACTAAGTGACTCTCTCTTGAGCCTTGAGATGGGCATGTTAGAAAAATGGGCATTTCTCTGATCCCGTCGAGTTATTCTGGCCCAGTCTTTAAAGGGTTGTGATTCGGCTATTGGCCTATTTGAAGGGTGCTCCTGTGAGTGCACCTGGTGTTTCTCTTGCTTTGAGTATTGTACCTCCGTCTTTGTAGAGTATGCTTATGGTGTTTCTCTAGTTTTGAGTATGGATCCTCTTTTTACACCGATATCTACTTATGGCACTCCACAAACTCTAACTGTGGTTCCTCCTTCAATGCCTATATCTGAGTGTGGTATTTCGAGATCTGGAGTTATGCCTTCTCCTATAATGCCTCCTTAGATAGGTTCTCATCCAACCAGATTTACTTTGCCTCCTATTGCTATGACTATAGTTATGTCTTCTAAGGATCAAAAAAGGTTTGAATGCCTATAAGTTCTTGATTGATTATTGTGAGAAGTTTCATAACCTTGGTTTTCTTGAGTCACTTAGGGTTGCTTATATTACTAATCAATTGAGAGATGCAGCCAGATATCGCGGAGGTCACTTATTGGTCGCTAGAGATGACTTAGGATTAGTTTATTGAAGCCTTTTTGGATAGGTTTATACCTTTCAGTTTGAGGGATCAGATGAGAGATAAGTTTTATCTCTTGGAAAAGGGCTCCATAACTATTGCTATATATTAGGCACGTTTTCATGCCTTGTCCAAATATTTTATGCCAATATTTCCACCGAGTCTAAGGAGATTCAAAAGTTCGTGAATGGGTTGGATGTTTTTCTTCAGCTAGCTATGACTCAAATAGTTGTGTATGGGGTATCATTTAAGAATATTATAGATCATGCTATGATGACTGAGTCTATTCTTCAAACATCTTAGGGAGGATCCAAGAAGGTGTGTCATTAGGTTTAGTTCTTGTTACGCTTCTAGGGGTAGAGATACTAGAGTGTCACGACCCAATTTCTAAGGTCATGATGGCACTTACCATAATCCACCAGTAGGCAAGCCGACCCATAGTTTGGAACGGCTAGTAACAGACTACTCAATAATATAAGGAAAATAATACGGAATAAATGAAATAAAGATCATTACATAATAGAATCCCAAAACCTAGTGGTATCAGTATAAGAGCTTCTAATATCATAAGAGTACAAAAGTGAATTAAAAGTTGAGCTATACTGATACAACTTATGTCCGAATACAATATAGAGATTAGCTTAATACAAAAGAGAGAGATAAGTAATACTCCTAATAGCAGGAGCTCACTCTAAGTCTCTGAACCATGGCTGCTCCACACGATGTACACATCAACGGTGATAACCCGTACTATGATCTGCAGGTTGCAAAAGTGTAATATGAGTACCAAATGAATGGTACTCAGTAGGCAACTTCCAACTAAACTCCAAAGATAAATCATATATATAGCATATAAACAGAATGAAAACTACACCCAAGAGTACAAAAATTATATAACAAGTTAATGAGAATAATAAGGGACAACTATCCTGCTTAAGTCCAAGAGTCTAACATAATAAAACAAAGTATCAGGGTGAACTATCCTATTCTAGGCACAATCAATAAATGTCAATACTATATCGTATATCCCAGGCCAATATACGAATGATGAGCGAAGGGATATATAATTATATATATATATATATATATATCAATATACAAGGCCAAGAAATAATATACAATGTGTACAAACAAAGTAAGATATATATGGTAGTTCCATAACTTCATATATATATATATATATATATATATATATATATATATACATATAAACATAAGGTCATCTCAAAGCATAGCCTAGATCATCATATCCTCATTCTAGGACCTCATTATAATACTACCAGGATTTAATACTATCATACTTAGGGGTTTTAATCAACATGGCTAAACATGAAATAATCATGCATAATAGAACCATCATAAGATAGAATAGGTCGTAGACATATCTCAGATCTAGATACCGGATCAACGACCAATCTGTCATAAGCTAGCAATAATAATGATCATAACAATGATGATAATAATATCAATAATAGCGTGAATAACCAGGTACTCCGAAAAACTAAATACCTATCCGAGCCTATGCATACCCCCACCAGCCCAGACTTGGAAGGTTCAATCAACATATAATAACACAAGGCATAATCTTCACCCATATCTATGTAACCATCCTATACTAGCTGATAGACATAGGTACATACTGGTCATAGTCGATGCACATAAATGAACGAATAAATCTCATCATCATAACCATCTTCATCATAACTATCATCATCATGACCACCATCAGCATAATCAATCTCCAGCCTTGTTGGGTATCAACACAGAATTCTCTGGCCTTGTCGAGTATCAATATCATCATCACAATATCCATAGGCATTGTAGGGTACCAATATATCATAACAACATCCTCCAAACTTGTCGGGTATCAATATCATCATACTATCCTCCGGCCTTGTCGGGTATCAATATATCTTAAACATCAATACACACATATTTATAGACATATAATAGGTGCACGGGCTCAAGACGTGGAAAAAGAAGGGTAAATCTACAAGCATGTTAATATACTCATAATCATAATCATATCATCATAAAAATATCTAACTTGTCAATACATCCCAAGTATTCGATATTAGCTAACCAATGCTTTAAGATCATTAAACCACTAATTCACTAGTCTTTATATGACCCCTAATTATTAGCCTAAACATTATCCTTCACATAATCCTTATTCATGTGACAGCAACTAACCATTATTAGTTTAGTAGCCAACACCTAACATCTAGTCAAGAATGATCACTAGACCATAATTACGATTTAACCACTACTCAACATTATCAATTAATTTTCCTATATCCATTAATCATTACTAGTCAACACATTACCATTTATCATATAACCATCTTTACTTAACTAACACCATTCATTAATTAACCATTGTTTACCAACTAATCCTTGTTTATCAACTATTCATCATTATTATCAAACCATATCTTGTAAGTACCATCTCTTATTATCTAGCATCATTGATACACACTTCTTGTTTAACAACTAATCGACATCATAAAGTCATCAAGTGCTATAGTCACCTAATAGAAAACTAGCTACCACATAGCTTAACCCTTAATTAGGAAGAACAAGAATAAGATCATATTTCATCTAGAATCATATCAATTACTGATATAATAATCATGAATGTACCAAATCTATGCATGCCTTCACCAGTATTCAATTAATTGAACAATAAGCATCATACCGCATCTTCCTTCATCCCATAGTGGAGAGATGTGTATATAAACATATATATGTATTTTCATAAACTGTAATCGTATCCTTTACAATGATAAATATTTATCGGATATCCAATCAATATGATAGCATGGCCTTCGAGCTAATAATATGCTCGGAATAATCACTACATCATAATCAGGCCTTTGGCCCATATACATATCTGAACGCATATCGATAATTATATTTATAATCCATATCTATCTCCAATCTCACATATAGGAGGCATCTCGCATATAGGAGGTATAATATCAATAAATATGTAATCATATTTCTAATCATCTCACATATAGGAGGCATCTCTCATATAGGAGGCATAATATCAATAATCATGTAATCATCTCTCACATGAGAGGCATCTCGCATATAGGAGGCATAAAATTAATAAGCATGTAATCATCTCTCATATGGGAAGCATCTAACATCTAGGAGACATCTCGCATACAGGAGGCATCTCGCATATAGGAGGAATAATATTAATAAGCATACAATTATCTATCATATGAGAGGCATCTCACATCTAGGAGGAATAATGTAAATAAGCATGTAATCATCTATAAGATGTCTCATGTCAATAGGTCATGCATCATGGCTTACAAGGAATGTCACCTCTCTCGGACAATTGTCTTATCTAAGGGAAATATTATCTCTATAGGTCCAATAATTATAACTAAAAGGATATAGCATCTCAATAGGCTCGACATCACATCTAACAGGGAATAGCATCTCTATAGGCCCAATAATCATATCTAAGAGGAATAGCATCTCTATAGGACCAACAGTCATATCAAGAGGAAAAGCATCTCTATAGGCCCAAAAATCATATCTAAGAGGAAAATCATCACTAAGGATCCAACGTTATGTCTAAGAGAAAATATCATCTCTATGAGCCAAATATCAAGTCTAAGATGAAATAGCATCTCTATAGGTCAAACATCATATCAAAAAGGAAGTTGAATCTCTTTAGGCCCAAATATCATTATTTGGGGAAAAGTACATCATCGTTCAATAACCCAAGGAGTAACCTTATACTATGGTTTACTAATCTTAACTACTCCTAACATCCGTAGCTAAGTCCACAAGGCTAACATAAGTCTTGGCCTAAGTGGGTTGGACAATACCACTACTAATCCTCAATTTCCATATTTAGGAAAACCATGCCCCAAGCAAGGCTAAGGTATCTAGTTCAAATTCTAGATTTCAATTAAGCCATAGCCAATCCGAAGATAGGAACTTCATCTAAAAAAAAGGGCATTTAAGTCAACTCTACCCAAATCATGATTTCACTACTACCACACTAGTCCAATAAGATATAAATATACTAATCATGCTTCCAATACTAAAACCACATCCCAAACCTTGAATCATATCGTATCCATGATACAAACTAATCTAAACTAGGGAGAAGGCAATAGGATACTCAAAGGTTATAAACATACTACCTTACGTGTCCAAAACCATCATCTAATTCCCAAACATCAACAATCAAGGCCAAGTTATTCTACTCATAATCAATCCTAACATCTAATTCACATGTAATAAATATCACACATCATTTATTAAGAAGAGTAGACAGAAGCCTACCTTAAGGCTAAACCACACAACCTCACATCATGCACCATATGCTCGTCTTTACTTCACAATCCCAAAATTCCATCATGGTATCAAAAATATAATATACTCATCAATACAAATCTAAGGATACCCATATTGCATTGTTGTACATCGAGTCCAAAAACAACACCAAAACCCTAAGTGGGTCCCATACATAAACTTTCAAATTTTCAACTTTCTGATTGATAGGTCAAAATGAGCTCGGGTGAATTAAAACCCAAACTAAAGGTCTAGCTAGACTAAAATATATATTATGGATCTGCTGGCACAATCAGAATAAGTATTCGAGATTGTTTCACTGAAGTATTCGCCCAATGGCCATTTGGAACCAGAGGATTTCTAAATAGGGAATTAATTCTAAAAAACAAATGAACTACCCGGTAATCGAATCATCTGTCCCAGTAGTCATAAATGGCATGGGGAAGCTATGGAGAAGCTCAAATAGTAAAGATAAGTGTAAATATGGAAAATGACCTAAAGGGTCATCATATTATCCACTACTAAAAGAACTTTTGTCCCCAAAAAGTCAACAGATAGAAAGAATCTCAAAAGCTCGAAGGGGTGAGTTACTGGGCCTTTATGTTCCAAGCATGACTTCCCAGATAACCTCAGTGGAGAGAAAATGATTCTAAGTGATTTTGCCACAGGTATCGCTTTTTCAACGAGCACTGTCATTCTTCTTCTAAATAGCCAAAACTCAACTTAACCGCTAACTAGCCTTAAACTAAACTAAAGAGACTGATGAACACACATCTGAACAACATCACCCTGATACCATCTCTATATCCGCATAAATCAACAAAGGCTCATCCGATCCAAAGTCAACTAAAGTCATGAATCATGCCACTAAATCCAAAACCAAATATACACTTCATTTACCATTTTGCACATGCTATCCACCCCAATCTAGGATAAAAATCACATGAGGCTCACCCTCACAATCTCATCACAAAAATCTCAAAGAACTAAAATTGAATTGTTGAAAATCCATATAGAAAATAAGAGAATAAACTCATAAGGCACTATCTGGAAACACAAATAGAGGTAATCGGGGAATGGAATACATGACAATGCTACCACCAGTCTAGATGAAAATCAAACTGAGATCTCAAAATTCAAGGTATCACTACTCATCACTAAATATTCCACTTCAGGATGTCGCATTTACCAAGAATGAAGCCATACTAAATCCAACTCGAGTATATTACTCTTATTGAATAATTCATCCAAAATTCCTAAAGAAAACTAAAACTCAAGGTCAAAACTGAAATAACCAATACGGGGCCCATGGGCTATTATCTGAACACTTATCACTATATCCAACCAACGTCAAGAAGACCAAATAAGAAATCACAGAGTAGGCTCAACCAATCTATAAATGAAATCTAAGTAAATACAAAGCTAAAAAAAAGTTGCACACAAGCTCAACACACCATGCTGAAATCTCAACACCATGGTTGAATCACTCAATCTCAACTACCCAAACCAAATCTGAAGATGGGTAGGCATTAATGCTCCCAATCTATCATACATCCAAATCATCATTCCAAGGCGTCAAATTAAAATTGAGCTTTTTGAGCCTATATCAATGCCACTATCCTAACTTGACTCTAGTATCCAATTCTAAAATTTGTGAGATAAATCATACCAATGCACAGTAGAGATACACCTGAAGAGCAAAAACCACCACAGGGATAACCACTGACTAATAACATAATCAACCAACTCTATCTCACTAAAGGGTATGAAATATAGCCACAAAACAAAAATCTTGTCAAAGGATGAATCAGTGGCTGAAAATACAAATAACTCACTCCATAACCGCTATAGGGCATAAACTGTTCTAACATACTCAAGAACTTTCCATGGTTGAAAACCACAGTAGTAAAGGCATTAACTCTAGCAATTCAGAGAAATGTAACTTAAGTTAGAAACTAACCAATCCAATACTCCATCTCAACAAGAAATAGCCATAGGTATATATCACCAAGGAGAAACACTCTACTAAGCCTCATTAGGCTGAACAAACTCGGAAATGGGGATTCCCTAAATCCACCCCATAATCACATCATTGAAGAAGGAATACCAATCTCAAAAACAAGGTCAAATTCAAGACCACACTACATAAAATCAATAACTTAAGATAAATAATTTCTAATTTGCCAACTTATGAAGTAATCACAGGAAAGGCCACCTATCTCTAATTCTCTAACTCCACTTAAGGTTACACCATATCACAATAACAATGGAGTATCCAATCTTCACACTAATAACTGAGCAAACTATCCCAAAGGAATGAATCCAACAAACCTATGAGATGAATCCATAATATCTCAACATTAATATCAAAATCGCTATTGAATGATAGACTAGCCACAAACAAAGAATGGACCTCAAACTGGTCACCTCAAATTGGTCCATCTCATACATAGGCTATATATAAAAGGATAGCCAAAGAGAAAATCTTCTCAACATAGGAGGAAAGTTTAAGAGTCTCCAAATCAAGAATGGGTGATAAAACTAAATCGCCAATCCTAGAATCATATTAGAACCATAGAAGGTCAAATTTCATTTGATATCATAATACATCCCTGAATCAATCTAATATATCTAACCAAGGAGAAACAAAGTCAACCTCGCTGTGCTAGGGGAAAGAAATCATCAAATTGGGCTATATCTACTCAAGCCAATAAATAATATCACAAGAAAATAAAAGTTTAATTAGATAACACTAGTTTATATAGCTACCCAACAAGAATAAGCAATATCAATAACCTCATACAGCGATAGTAATAGTAATAGCAATAGCAAAATTAATATACTGAATAGGTGATACTAAAATAAACATTAACATCATGTACCACTCAAGGGCTACAATAGGGCTAATGTGCCAAGATAAATGGGACTCGAACCCAAAAACCACACCCATAGGGGAAAATATCAATATAGATCTACTCCATCTACTACTAATAGAAAATAACCACGAAGTAGTAACATAATCATAAATTCAACAATAAGGCACATAATGACTAATATCAATTCATTATGGCGCATAATAATTAATAGGTATGAAAACCCCAATACACATATTAAGAGACAAATGCAGGAAATAAGATCACACCAATTATGGTGAGATCTGCAACCACATGTCTGATGGGCATAGGGAAAAATAAATCAAAATGGGTCCAACTCGGATCGATCGACTAAATCATCAACTGAGATTCCACACACACTACCTATAACTGAATATGCCACAATATCATAAGGCTGATCTGAATGAGCTTAATGACTAGAAGTCCTATATCGAGGACACTCCCTAGACTAGTAGTTGGTCTTAATGTAGTCGAAGAAAACTTCTAAAGCACTAATATGGAGAGAACGCAAACTGAGCCCAAATGGTTGGTCAACTAACACTGAGAGAGATTTGCAAAATTATGTCCATACTTATAAAATCACAACTTGTCTCAGGAATTCTAGGCTGGTGGGGAGTACGTGCTAGCTCTAGTTGATCATTTATCTCATACCTGGGGCATTCTCTAAACTAGTGTCTTATCATGACACAACCCAACCAAGATCCTAAAATACTTTGACATACTACCCCTCAAATATAAAATGGTCTCCATGCTGTAAAGAACCATACCACGCTCTGTAAGTCTGATAGGGAATCTGCCCACTGTAATTATCATGGCTAATCTGAGAACTACTCATAGTATGGAATACTCTTTGCATAAAGCTGATGGGTTACAGGTGAAGCTAAACCCTACATAAAAATCCTCACTCTCAGATAAAATACCAATAGCACTATACTAATGGCATGCCACTTGCTGCTATTTCCATAAGTCTCAATACGTGTGCTCTCTATGCTCCTCTCATAATCAACATCTTAAGGGAAGGAGGATTTGGATACTATCAAGTGCTCTAACATCAAATAAAGTGACAATACTTACCCTCTAACACATTCATGCACCAATGTCCGACTCAGAAAGAAGTAGCATAGGAAAATGCATGGACCACATGAAAAATCCAATCTTATACTCAAAACTTGATGAAGAACCCTGATGAACACAAATAGACCCAACTCTGGTCTGAGAAATTCTTGATGAATCAAACGTCATCCATGGCTAAAAGTTACCTGCAACACAACTCAAATTCCCTATGCCAAACCTCAAAGGTTGAAGTAATCACAAGCTCAACTGGAGCCTAAGCTGGCCCAAATCATTTTTGGTTGCCACTGAAGATCTTTGATATCCATCTCTGACTCTCTAGTCTGATGCTGCACTGAAACTCTAGAAATTCATGTTGAAGTCTCATCTACATCTATTGACAAGTTCGCATCATCCTTTAGGCATAGAATAGAGTCAAAGAATATGTTCAAAGTTTATAGGAATGCGGGTTCACGATAAGGGGTTAGGAAGTAAATTTCCTAAAATGTCCCTGTAGCCTCCAGAAAATAGGTTACAAATGTCTCCTCACCAATATGCAGGACCCTACTAACACTTAGCTCTTGTACAAACACACCGATAAAACCTAGGCTCTGATACCAATTTGTCATGACTCAATTTCTTAAGTCATAATGATGCCGACCATAACCTACTAGTAGATAGCCGACCCGTAGTCTAGAATAGCTAGTAGCGGACTAATCAATAATATAAGGAAAAGAATATAGAATAAATAAAATAAAGATCATTGAATAATAAAATCCCTAAACCCGGTGCTATCAGTACAAGAACCTCTAATATTACAAAAGTACAAAAGTGAATTAAGAATGGAGATAAACTGATACAACTTATCTTTGAATAAAATATAGAGATTATTCTAGTACATAAGAGAGAGAAAATTAATACTTTGAATATCAGGAGATCACTCTGAGTCTCCAAACCCTGGGTGCTCTGCATGATGCCCACATCAATGATGATAACCCGTACTGTGATCTGCAGGTTACAAAAGTATAGTATAAGTAACAAATAAATGGTACTCAGTAGGCAACTTCCAATTAAGATCCAAAGATAAAGCGGATATATACAACATAGAAACAGAATAAAAACTACACCCACGAGTCCAGAAATCATATAACAAGTCAATAAAAATAATAAGGGACACCTACTATGATCAAGTCTAAGAGTCTAACATAATAAAACTAAGAAAGTGCTAGTAAACTATCCTATTCCAGCCACAATCAATAGACATCAATTCAATACCATATATCCCAGGCCAATATAAGAATAAAGAGTGAAGAAGGATATATATATATATATAGTAATATGCAATCCAAGAAATAATATACAGTGTGTACAAATGAAGGAAGGGATATACGGTAGTGTCATAACTTTATATAGCTAGATATTTATATACACATATAAAAATGAGGTCATCTCAAAGCATAACCTAGATCCTTATATCCTCATTCTAGGACCTCTTTATAATACTACCGGGATTTAATACTATCACACTCAGCGTTTCTAATCCATATGGCAAGACATGATATAATCATGTATAATAGTACCATCATAAGATAGAAGAGGTCATAGACATACCTAAGATCTCAATACCGGATTAATGACCAATCTATCATAAGCTAGCCATAATAATGATCATAATAATAATGATAACAATATCAATAACTAAATACCTAGTTGAGCCTATGCATACCCCCACCAACCCAAACTCAAAAGGTTCAATCAACATACAATAACACAAGGCATACTTTTCACTCATATCTATGCAACCATCCCATATTGGCTAATAGACATAGGTGCATACTGGTGATAGTCGATGCACATAAATAAATGAATGCAAACTACACAATCAATATCACAATCTCATCATCGTAACTATCTCCATCATAACTATTATCATCATAACCATCATCAGCATAATCAACCTCCAACTTTATTGGGTATCAACACAGAATCCTCTGGCCATGTCGAGTATCAATATCATCATCATAATATCCATAGGCATTGTAGGGTACCAATATATCATAAAATATTCTCCAAACTTATCAAGTATCAATATCATCACATTATCCTCTGGCCTTGTTGGGTATCAATATATCTTAAACATCAATACACATATATTTATAGACATATAATAGGTTCACAGGCTCAAGACGTGGAAAAAAGGGTAAATCTACAAGCCTATTAATATACTCATAATCATCATAAAAATATCTAACTTTTCAACACTTCTTAACTATTCGATATTCGCTAACTGATGCTTATCATCATTAAAAAACTAATTCACTAGTCTTCACATGACCTTTAATTATTAGACTAAACATTATTCTTCACATAATCCTTGGTCATGGGACAACAACTAACCATTATTAATTTAGTATCCAATACCTAACATTTATTCAAAATTCATCACTAGACCATAATCACCATTTAACCACTACTCTATATTATCAATTAATTATCTTATATTTGTTAATCATTACTAGTCAATACATTACAATTTATCATCTAAACATATTTATTTAACTAATATTATTCATTAACTAACCATCATTTACCAATTAATCCTCATTTAGCAACTATTTATCATTATTATCAGGTCATCTCTTATCACTAACATCTCTTAATATCTAGCCTCATTGATACACACTTCTCATTTAACAACTAATCGACATCATAAACTAAGTTATCAAGTTCTTTAGTCACCTAATAGACAACTAGCTACCACATAGCTTAACCCTTAATTAGGAAGAATAGGCATAAGAACATATTTCATCAAGAATCATATGATTGCCAATATAATAATCATGAATGTACCAAATCAATGCATTCTATCACCAGTATTCAATAAGTGGAATAATAAGCATTACGTTGTATCTTTCTCCATCCCATACCAGAGAGATATGTATATGAACATATATATGCATATTCAAAACTATAATCGTATATTTTATAATAATGATAAACATTTCTCAGATTTTCTATCAATATCATAACATGACCCTCGGACCAATAATATGCCAAAATAGTCATAACATCATAATCATGACCTTTGGCCCATATACATATCCACATGCATATCAATAATCATATTTATATGTCATTTCATATCTCTAATCATCTCACATATAGGAAGCATCTCGTATATAGGATGCATAATATCAATAATTATGTAATTATCTCTCATATGGGAGGCATGTCACATATAGGAGGCATAATATTAATAAGCATATAATCATCTCTCACATGGGAGGCATCTCACATCATGGTAGAATCTCACATATAGGAGGCATAATATCAATAAGTATGTAATCATCTCTCACATAGAAGGTATCTCACATCTATGTGGTATAATGTCAATAAGCATGTAATCATCTATAAGATTTCTGATGTTTATAGGTCATACATCATGACTTATGAAGAATGTCACCTCTCTCAGCCAATTATTATGTCTAAGGGTAATATAATCTCTATAAGTCCAATAATCATAACTAAAAGAACATAACATCTCTATAGCACGGACATGATATCTAAGAGGGAATAGCATTTTTATAGGCCCAACAATCATATCTAAGAGGAGTAGCATCTCTATAGGACCAAATATCATTATCTGGGCAAAAGTACATCATCATTCAATAAGCCAAGGAGTAACCTCATACTAAGGTTTACTAATCTCAACTAGACCTAACATTCATAGTTAAGTCCACAAGGCTAAGACAAGTTTTGGCCTAAGTGGGCCGGACAATCCCATTACTAATCCTCAATTTCCAAATTTAGGAAAACCATTCCCCAAACTAGGCTAAGGTATTTATTTCAAATTATAGATGTCAAGCAAGCCATAAATAATCGAAATATAGGAACTTCATCTAGAAACAAAGGCATTTAAGTCAACTCTACCCAAATCACGATTTCAATACTACCATACTAGTCTAATATGATATAAATATACTAACCATGATTATAATGCTAAAACCACATCCCAAACCTATCATAATATCATATATATGATATAAATTAATCTAAACTAGGAAGAATACAATAGGATTCTTAAGGGTTATAAATATACCACCTTACAGGTCCAAAACACTCATCTAATCCCCAAACATAAACAATAGAGGCTAAGTTATTCTACTTATAATCAATCCTGACATCTAATTCACACATAATAAATATATCATGTCATCTATGAAGAAGAGTATACAGAAGCCTACCTCGAGGCCAAACCGCACAATTTCACATCATGCACCACATGCTCGTCTTTACTTCAAAACCCCTAAAATGCCATCATACTATCCAAAACATAATATACTTGTCAATACAATTTTAATTATACCTATATTGCACTATTATACATCAGGTCCAAAAATGACACTAAAACCCTAAGTGGGTCCCACATCTAATCTTTTAAATTTTTAACTTTTTGATCAATAGGTCAAAATGAGCTCGGGTGCACTGGGATAGGAACCAAAGGTGTACTTATTCTAAAATCAATATTCGAATCTATTACATATAATATATTTTAATTTAGAAGATAGTGGTGGGACAAGACTTAAGAGGAGGCGGAGGAGGGGGCATGGTCCGGGCTTGCAAGGTAATTTTTATTCTTTGTATTAAAGATTTTCCCATTATTTTGAGATTACTATCTAAGGAAATCTATGGTAGTTTTAATTTCATTGATATCTTTTATCCTACATTAACAAGTCTTGGATATTCAAAAGTATATGCAACTATATGACTTATCTATATTACTAATCAAGTTATGATAAGTCATAGTTGGAATTTGCATTCAAGATGTTTCACTGAAGTTTTTGGTCAGTGATTATTTGGAACCTGTGAAGACTTCTAAATAGGAAATTGGTTCTAAAAAACAAACAAACTACCCAGTAACCAAAGCATTAGTCCCAGCAAGTCATAAATAACCTGGGGCAGCTATGAAGAATCTCAAATAGTAATGATAAGCATAAATATGATAAATGACCTAAAGGGTCATTACATAGATGATTTTATGGTTGTCATGGTAGACCAATTCATGCATTCATGTATAGTTTAGGTAGTGGGTCTTTTGGTTCACTAGCTTTGAGTAGTCGTCCTAGACCAGTCATACCTTCTCCTATTCAGTTGAGTCATAGGGCTTTATTTATATGTGATAAGGCTGTACATATGGTTAAGAATTGTCCCATCAAGTTTTTATATCTACTCTTATATCATCTGTGAGAGGTAGAGGTTCTACAAGAGGTGTGAGAGGCAGAGGTATTAGTTCCCATGATAGTGGTCGTAGGGCTACTAGCCAGGTAGTAGATGTGGAAAGTGTTATGCTATACCTTCTAAGCTAGAGATAGAGGCCTCTGATGCTATTATTATAGGTTCCCAATATTTTTAGATTTGCACTAGTGTTATTTGATTTAGGATCAATTTTTTCCTATGTGTGTGCATATTTTTCTTTGATTTTGATTCTTCATGTGAGCCTCTTGATGTTCCTATCCATGTATATACTCCTGTAGGAGACTCTTTCATGGTGGATCAGGTGATCTTATATTTTTACTTTTGTGGGGCGTGAGACTTGGGTAGATATGATTGTCCTTGACATGGTAGATTTTGATATAATCTTTGATAATGATATATTAGCTCCTTATCAAGTTATCCTAGGTTTTTATGCTAATATTATGAGATTAGCTTTATTGGTTGTGCCAATAATAGCTTGGAAATATGTGCTTAATTTAGGTCTAAGAAGATTTATATCTTTTCGTTAGGCGCATTATTTGGTTAAGAAGGGATGCTTGTCTTATATAGCTCATATTCCTAATACTAATGCTGCTTCACCTCCTTCCTTGGATTTTGTTTGTATGGTTCCTAAGTTCATAGATGTTTTCACTATGAATTTGCATGGTATGCCTCTGATCATGATATTAACTTTGCTATTAATGTTGAGCCGGGAACCAAGCCTATTTCTACTTCTTCTTATAGGATGGCCCCAACAAAGTTGAAGGAATTAAAAGATTGGATGAGGGATTTATCTGACCTAGTGTATCACTTTAGGGTGCACCTTCCTTATTTATAAAGAAAAATAATAGGTCTATGTGCATGTGTATTGATTATTGATTGTTGAATAAGGTGACGGTTAAGAATAAGTATCCTTTTTCTTGTATTGATCATTTGTTTGATCAGCTTTAGGGTGCTTTGTTTTTTTTAAGATTAATTTGAGGTTTGGGTATCACTAATTGAGGATTAGATCTTCAGATATTCTGAAGACAGCCATTCAGACTTGGTATGGTTATTATGAGTTCTTGATTATGTCTTTTTGGTTTACCAATGCCTCAGCTATATTCATAGAGTTGATGAACTGGTATTTCAATCTCAACATTTTTGTCATTGTATTTATAGATGATATCTTTGTTTATTCCAAGAATGAGGCCAATTAAGAGAAGTATTTATGGATTGTTCTTTAGAGATTGAGGGGTGAGAAGTTGTATGCTAGGTTCTCCAAGTGTGAGTTTTTGTTAGAACTGAGTTTTTGTTAGAATTTGTTTATTTCTTGGATTATGTGGTGACCAAAGATGGTAATATAGTCGATTCAGCCAAGATTAAAGTGGTTCATAATTGGGATAACCCTACTTCTCCTATCGGATTTAGAGTTTTGTTGGTTTAGCAGACCATTATCGATATTTTGTTGAGGGTTTTTCATCTACTGCAGCTTCATTAACCAAGTTGATTCAGAAGAAAATTTCCTTACAGTGGTTTAATGCTTGTGAGGAGAGCTTTTAAAATCTCAAGGATTTGTTGACTTTGGCTTTTTTCTTGACTTTTCCTAAGGAGGGAATGGGTTTTTACCATTTTTTATGATGGTTCAGTTGATGTTTTAGGTGTTGTATTGATACAAGAGGGTAATTTGGTTATGTATGCTTCACGTCAGTTGAAGTTCGATAAGAGGAATTATCCTACTCATGATTTGAAGTTATGCGTAGTTGTTTTTGCTTTGAAGTTATGGAGGCACTACTTGTATGGAGTATGTTGAGACATTTTCTTATATCATCATAGCATTCAATATTTCTTCACCTAGAGAGATCTTAATATAAGATAGCGTCATTGGCTTGAGCTACTTAAGGATTATGACTTAACAATTCTTTACCATCCAAGCAAGGCTAATGTGGTTGCAGTTACCTTAAGCTGAAAGTTGACTAGCATGGTGTAACACCCCAAATTTTTGGTCCTTAGAAAGTTCTGAGTCTTTGAAATCACTGTCCAACCAACGACTCTTCTTATGACTTGTGAGGTCTTTATATGAGTCTTAAGACCCCAATCGTAGCCTGACCCATGTCCAAGCCTAGAGTTTAGGTTGTGACAACGAATTAGGGTTGTAAGTCATAATGACTCTATACAAGTCATAGTATACCAATCATAGGGTGACTCAATGTCCACCCCATATGCTTTTATTTTAGTTACAACTAAGACCTTATGAGCCCTTGGGTCTCTTGATGAGTTATATTGTATGAGCCATAGGGTCACCAGAGTGGGGTCTCTCGACTACTATATATATTATGACTCATCGGTATGAGTCGTAGTGAGTCATTATAAGTCATATGGTGACCCGTAGTCACTGGCGATAAATTTTCAGCTTTTAATGAAGGGCACTTTAGACATTTCCATATTTGCCCACTTAAGACCCACGATCATAAAGAACCTTTCGTGAGTTATTTTCAACAATTATCAAGGATAAACGAGTCTCAAACTCTTTTAAATCCCTAAGGCAAGAACAAGGTAGGGTTATTCAAACTTGGTTATCTAAGGGCTCAAGGGTTGGTTTCTCTACATAATTATCTATACTTTTAGGCATTTGAATCTATCCTTAAACTTATTTTCCTTTAAGGATGTGTATTAAATGATTATTGATGTGACATTGAATGTGGGTTTTGACATGGGCTGGGGGTTTTGGCATGGTTGGTTCTTAAAATGCTTTTCTATGATTGATTATGCATCGGTTGTATTTTATCAATGGTTTTAAACTAATTGGGTGTATGGGTGTGGAAATTGGAATGGGGGTCGAGATATTCCCCTAATTTCATAATTTTGGTATTGAAATTGGTTTGGAAATTATGCTCCCTCAACCCACTTGTGTCCTTGGTTTTGCGATATAATTTATCACATGATATGACATTACTTACCCACACTATTGCATTTCATAAATGTCTAATAGGTTAAACATGGATTTTAAAGGACTTGTTGGTCGTGTTTTAACTAAAATTAAAACCTCAGGGGTCAAGGCATTCCCCCGAGTTGATTTAATAAACAAAGGGGGTCGAGGCATTCTCCTATGATGATGGAATGTAATTAGAATGTCATAAGTGTATTCTTGCAAGTGTATGTCTATGACGTTACCTGTGGTATTCCATAATGTGTAATTCCATAGTTTAATAAAAGGGTTCTATGAAACTTATTTTAATATGGGCTTAAAGGGGGTTAGGTAGATTAGTCATAAAGGTGTGAGTCTTGAAGGACTTGTACTTGAAACTCACATTTATCGGTGTGAGGGATGGAATTGATGATCATGTGCTTATGACACACTCTATATAAATAGATATTTGTGTATCCTATATTGTCGTAGGGTTGGTTCATTCCCTAGTCTTCCATGATACCTCTAGTTTGTGCATCTAACACGCACTGAGGCCCTTTGAGTAGGGGAAGCCGAACTCATATAGCCCGTGGGTGCCTTCTTTATGATGGTTGAGCTACATAGTCTAGGCTAATGTTTTACTTGCATGCTAAACCTTGTTCATTACCCCAGCATGTACAATATATGCATGTGGATTTTTACTGTGGTTTTGACTTGGCACTATTATCCCCTCCCGAGTAACATACTAGCGCTCATCCTGCTAACTATCTCTGAATGTTGTACCCTCATGTGATGCAAGAACTAGAGACACTTCTACTTTTCTTATGCAGTCATAAGTGATCATGGACTGTCCCTGAGTTAGCTTGAAGTGGTAAGCCTTCTTCTTCTGAAAGACTATTACTTATTGGTCTACTTCATGTAATTGACTATTTCTTATGGTTGTTTTGGCTATCATCAAGGAAATATCTTGACTTAGATCATTTTTTATTGGTAGAGGCTTTGTGGATTGGGATTGGTTGTTGACATTCTTAGATTCCTTAGCATTATTAGTTATTATATCTTGTTTATTTTCAGAATTCTACTGTTATGGTTATACTGTGTTATATTTGACTAGGTAAAGGGGGTAGTCTCAGGTCTATGGTGGACATAAGATACCCATCATGGCTAGGCCCTAGTTCGAGTCATGATAAAGTTGGTATCAAAGCCTAGGTTCATGGTTAATTAGGTGTCCACAAAGTCGTGTTGAGTAGAGTCTCTTTTATATGTGTGTTGTACACCACATTTATAAGGGAGAGGCTACAAGGCACTTAGGAATGCTTCCCCTTTTTGTGTTCTACTTTTGGGTTGTAAAGTCTAGGATGTTAAGATCTCCTTTAATTTTCCTTTGTTCGCATTTTTGATCATGCCTCCTAGAAGATATGATGCTTGTGCAAACTCTTCTATTCCACTTGAGCACAATGTTGATGACACTCATCTTGATTATGGGGTACAGACCCAGTCTAAGGTCCCTACTTCTAATTTCCCTCGTAGAGTTCCCCCATCCCTACTAGTCCTCTTTGGTCTCCTCGGGCTGATAATACTCCTGCACCAATGCCTCAAGGTGATGTGTCTAATATTGAGTTTCTTATTCATTTGCTTACTTAGTTGGTGGCATCTTAGTCGCGCCAGTCTAAGTGTGTTACTCCTATCACCCCTTCTTCTGAGGCCACAGGGTTAGCCAGTTCATGACATTGAGTCCTCTGATTTTTACTGGTTCCAAGGTTGAGGAGGATCTTCAAGGGTTCATAGATAAAATGGAAAAAAAAATTTGAGTGATGCTTGCTTCTAACTCAGAGGTTGTGGAGTTCTTCGCATATAATTTAAGGGATGTGGCATATCAATGGTATGAGGAATAGGAGCAAATAAGGGGAGATGATATTAAGCCAGCTATATGGGATGAGTTTTTGAGTGTCATTCTTGATTTCTTCTTTCCTCAGGATTTAAGAGAGCCAAAAGCTGAAGAGTTTGTGAATTTAAAGTAAGGTAGGATATTTTTAAAAGAGTATGCCTTGAAGTTTAATCAGTTATCCCATTATGCTCTAGAGTTGCTGTCTTCTATGAGGTCTTAAATGAGGAAGTTTGCTTTAGGCTTATCTCCGGACTTGGTGTTGGGGTGTAAGGCTGCCTTACTGAATAATAACATAGATAAATCTAGACTTGTATTGCATATGCAATAGTTTAAAGAGGAAAAAACAAGCTAACATAAGAGGAAGGCAGAGTAAGAAATTTAGGTATTCTGAGCAGGCTTGAGGTCACCAGAATAGTGATATAGATGGAAGCAATGGTCAAAGAAGAAGTGGAGAAATTTTGGCTCTTATTTTATGGCTATTACTCCATATCTTAAGTTGCCTAGTGGTTATTGCTTCTAGAGAAACTATAGGTTTAAGGCATAAGGTGCCTAATCTTTGGTCTATGGGGCATAATCAGCTCCATCATATCCTCCTTGTAGATTTTATGGGCAGTTGCACTATGTTTTTTATGATGAGAGGAGGAATAAGTGTTTTAGATGTGGCCAGCAGGGTCATATTTAGAGGAATAATCCGTCAGACAATGTTGCTACTGGGGCTAATAAGGTTTCAATTGTTTCTTCTTCGGGTCCTTTGCCAAAGGTTTCTACTTTTAATACTGTCACTGGCCGAAATCATTTATATGCCCTTTCTACATATCATGAATTTGAGGCTTTTCCTGATATTATACTGGTATGTTATAACTCTTCTCTCATGACATATATTGCTTACTTGATCTTGGGTCTACTCTGCCTTATGTGACCCCTTATGTGGCTATTTATTTTAGTTTTGGTGTTGAGTGTATTTCTAATCCCGTTTTTGTGTCTACCCTAGTGGGTGACTCTATTATGTCTATAAAAGTCTGTAGGGGTTGTGTGGTATCTATCTATGGTAGGGAGACCTTAATAGACTTAGCAGAGTTAGAAAAGGTTAATTTTAATGTAATTTTAGGAATAGATTGGCTTCATTTGTGCTATGAATCTCTAAATTGTTAGACCCATAATGTCAGTTTCAAATTTCCTAGTGAGTTTGTTATAGAATGGGAAGGGAGTTCCTAGTGCTTAAGGGAAGGTTAATTTCCTATCTTAGAGAGCTAAAGTTAGTTTTCAAAGGGTGTCTTCATCATTTTATTTGGGTTAAAGATTCTATCTTGGAAGTTCTTTGTTGCAATTCATTTCTATGGTTGATGATTTTTTGAGGTCTTTCTTGATGATCTTCTGGTATTCCTCCCGATAGGAAAATTAATTTTGGGATTAACGTTCTACCGGATACTTGTCCTGTTTCTATTCCCCTGTATAGAATAGCTCTGACTGGGTTAAAAAAACTTAAGGAGTATTTGAAAGATCTTTTTGATAAGGTTTTTATCCGCCCTAGTATTTCTCTATGAGGTAATCCTATTCTCTTTATGTGTAAGAAGAATGGTTGTCATAGGATATGTAGAGATTATCGCCAATTGATTAAGTTGACAGTGAAGAATAAGTATCCTCTTCCTAGGATCAATAACCTATTTGACCAGCTTCAGGCTGCTAAGTACTTTCTAAGATTGATCTTCATTTTGGGTTATCATCAATTGAAAATAAGGGAGATGGATATCGCTAAGACAATTTTTTGAACCCGATATGGTCATTATGAGTTTTGGTGATGTCCATTGGTTTGACTAATGCTCCGACGGCATTCATGGATTTTATGAACTAGCTATTCCATCAGTTCCTAGATTTGTTTATGATTGAGTTTATTGATGACATCCTGGTTTGTTCTAAGAGTGAGGAGGACTATGCCAATCACCTCTATATAGTATTGCAGATTTTGAAAGATCAGCAATTGTACGCTAAATATTCTAAGTATGAGTTTTGATTGAATATTGTGACCTTTTTGAGGGAATCAGGGTGGATCTACAGAGGGTAAAGGCAGTAAAGAAGTGGCCTAGACCCATGACTCCAATCGATATTTGAAGCATCTTTGACTTAGCCAGGTATTATAGGAGTTTTGTGGAGATTTTCTCTTTAATTGCTGCTCTATTGACTAAGTTAACTCAAAAAAGGTTAAGTTTCTATGGTTCGATGCTTGTAAGGGTAGCTTTGTGAAACAACCTGGATTTTGGCCCTTGGAAAATTCTTGAGCTTTGAGCTTACTGCCCTAGTAACAACTTATCATACCAGTCATATAGTGTGGATATGGGTCAGGTGACCCTAGTTGTTACGTGTCCAGTGGGTGGTGGTTTAGTTTTGGGTCTTGGTAACAACTTAGTGGTATGAGTCGTTAGAGGTGGTGACGGGTCGTTAGGATGATCCTTAACAAAATTAGTAACTTAGTCACTTGACTTGGCTCTGAGTACGAGTGGCTCACTAAGAGCCATGAGGACAGTTTATGAGTGGTAGGGTTGAGTCGTATATTGTCCAAATTCCAATCCCTTAGGTTCCCTTCATATGTGTATTGATTATAGGCAGCTAAATAAGGTGACGCTAAATAATAAGTACCTTTTTCCAAGGATAGCTGATTTATTTGATCAGCTTCAGGGTGGTGCTAAGTTTTTCATCAAGATTGATCTTCGATCTGGGTAGCATCAACTAAATATTAGGGAGGCAGATATCCCTAACACTTCCTTTCATACTCGGTATGGGCATTTTGAGTTCCTAGTTATGTTTTTTGGATTGACCAATGCTCGGGCGACATTCATAGACTTGATGAATAGAGTCTTTTGTCAGTTTCTAGATTTGTTCATCGTTGTGTTCATTGATGATATTCTGATATTTATTTTATCAATTTGTGGATTCATTTCTCATTGTGTTCATAGATGATATTTTTGTGTACTCTAAAAGCGAGGTGGATCATGTCAATCACCTCCGCATTGTGTTGCAGACCCAGAAAGATCAGTAGTTGTATGCTAAATTTTTTAAATATGAATTCTAGTTGAATGTTGTCACTTTTTTGGGTCATGTCACTTCTAGTAAAGGGGTCATGGTGGATTCATAGAAAGTTGCAGTGGTTAAAAAGTAGCGTAGACCCATGAATCTAACCAATATTTAGAGCTTTCTAGGTTTAGCTAGTTACTATAGGAGGTTTGTGGAAAGTTCTTTGACTATAGCTTCCCCTTCACTAGGTTAACTCAAAATAAGGTAAAGTTCTCATGGTCTGATTCTTTTAAGGGTATCTTTGAAAAGTTGATGGATAAGCTGATTCGGCACCGGTCTTGACTTTTTTGGAAGGCACGAATGATTTTGTGGTCTATTATGATATATCCGATATGGGTCTTGGTTTTGACAAGGGTTGGCAATGTTGTGTAAGAGTTGGAGTTGCCTTTTAGTTTGAGCTCCATTCACCCAGTGTTCCATGTTTCTATATTGAGGAAGTGTATGGGGGATCCATCGAAATTGTGCCTATCAAGGATATTGGTACTTTAGATTTCCTATCTTATGATGAGGTCCCTATTAAAATCTTGGAACAATAGGCTTGTCGTTTATGGACCAAGGATGTAGCTTCCGTAATGGTTCTATGGAGGAACCACAAGGTAGAAGAGGCTACATGGGAAGATGAAGAGGGCATAAAGTCCAAGTATTCATTCCTACTTCCTATTTCGAAAAATTATGCTTGAGGTATGTGTTGTTGTTAAATTCTTTGCTTTCTATCTTTGTTAAGGTAGATTGTGAATTCCTTAGTGGTCTACTTTTTATCTTAAAGGTAAGAGTAGAGATGGTTGGGGGTTTAATCGTGCTAGTCACTACCTTGTCCCATTATTTGATGGCAAATGATCTAAGTTGGGGAGAATTGAAACACCTTAGATTTTGGACCTTGGAAAATTCTTGAGCTTTGAGCTCGCTATCCTAGTAACTACTTATTATACGAGTTGTTTGGTATGTGTCAAGGTCAGGTGATCGTAGTCATTAGGTGGGTGGTTTTTAGGTTTTTAGTCTGGGTAATGACTTAGTGGTACGAGTTGTTAGGGGTGGTGATGGGTTGTTAGGACGATCCTTAATCAAATCAGTAACTTGGTGACTTCACTTGGCTCTGAGTAGTAGTGCCTCACTAAGAGCTGTGGGATAGGTTATAAGTGGTAATCCCTTGGGTTTTTCCTTGGATATGAATAGATCGTACGATTTGTATCTTCAGGTCATGAGTGGGATCATGGAATCGTATGGTGGACAGTGTATGGGTGTCCAACTCACCGTCTTGGTGATAACTCAAGGGTATGAGTCATTTTCTATGGCCACGAGTCAAGGGGGTCAACTCGTAACCACCTGTAGTCTTTTATATAGTTTTTAGATGGCCAAACTTTAGACAGTTCTCACTTAAAACCCCATGTCCTTATAACACTTTTTGTTCATTCATTCCAGACTTTACAAGATTAAACATCCTCTTTGCTCTCTATAAATCATCTTAAGTAAAATTGGCTAGGGTTCCACCAAAGTGGTCATCTAAGGGCTTAAGGATTAATTTTTTCGTGAATCTTTGTAATTCAAATATGTGACTCTTCCCTCATTGTTAGTTTACTAAAAGCATATGTTTGAAGCATTGTTCATGAATCATAAATTGTGATATTGAAACCAAAGGTTGAGGGGTTTGAATGTATATCATTGAATATTGTTTCTTATGTTTTAAATTGTAACTATGCAATGTTTTAATTATGATTTTACACATGTAGGTTCATGGGAATGGAGATTTGATTGAGGGGTCATGATTAAACCCTAATTTTGGTGACTTTTCCTTTGATAAAGGCATGCCCTCAACCTATTTGTGAAATTGTTAATGAGAATGATTTTTGTCACATAGTTTGATTATTCTTGGAATCTTGCATTGCATAAATGGTAAATGGAACATGAAATTATTTTAGTTGGTTTCATATGGTTTTGGAAAGGACTTGGTGGCTATGTTTTGATTATAAATAGTTTTGGTTTAATTGGAAATCGTGGAGTCTAATTTGATTAAATGGATTATATGGCATAAGGTAATAGACTTGCAAGCTCTAATTTGGTATTACGGTACCAATGGTTAATGCCTAAGTAAGATACTCTTTGGTAAGTTTGGAATATATGAATGGTTTTACTATAGTCTTAAAGGGGGTTGCGCATCAAAGTTGTGGAAGGTGGAGGTACCGAAGGGACCACTACTCAAAATTCATGTTTGTCGATGTGAGGTTTGGTCTTGAGTTAGTGTTCATGGTTCACACTATTGATATATATTTGTATCTTGGTTAACATGAGGTCGGGGTATTCACTGGTCTTCCTCAATACCTCCAATTCATGCGGCTAACAAGTATCGCGGCCCTTTTAGAAGGAAAGCTAAACCCATATAGCTCGGGGTGGATGTTTAGGATGGTAGAACTACATAACCTAGGTAACGATTTTAAATACTTTCTAAACCTTGTTCCCTATCCCGTCATGGTATATATAAACACATGATTGCATATGGTTATTTAATTAGGTTTTGAATGATGGCATTATTTTACCTCTATCCCTAAGTTACATGCTATTGTTCACTCTGCTAATTATCTTTGAGTACTATATCCCTATGCAATGTAGGAACCACCATACTACCATTCTTCCTGCTTAGTGACTTGGATTCGAGAATAGGTTTGAGTCAGATTGAAGTGGTGAGCTTCCATACTCTGGAAGACCCCATTTCATGCTATGGACTTCTTTTTGTTATTTTCATTTCTTTGGTTTTGGTTTTTTCTATGGTCGGGGGCATGTCCCAATCGAATGTTCTTTGATTTTAGTTAGAGGCTTTGTCAGACTATTATGGACATAGGCGATGTTGATATTAGTGTTAGCCTTGGTATTGGCATTGGGATTGGTATTGGTTGGATACTTGGTTGTGACTGTTTGGTTATGGTTATAGACTTTATCTTATGTCTTTAAATTATTATTGTTTATCTTATTATATGCTCAGAATTCTTCTGACAGAAGGAACAGGCTAGTTATGGTTGGGTATTAGGGGTGGTCTCCGATCCTGGTTGGACTTGAGATACCCGACACGACAAAGCCCTGGTTTGAGTCATTTCAGTTTGAGAAGTTGAATGATAAGTTGGCTCCAATTTTGACCCTAACCGAGGACATTAATGGTTTCATTGTATATTGTGATGCATCCCGTGTGGGACTGGGTAGTGTTTTGATCTAGCATGATAGGATGGTGGCATATGTCTCTAGGCAGTTGAAGGTGCATGAGAATAATTATCTGACTCATAACTTAGAGTTTTTGGTTATAGTTTTTGCCTTAAAGATTTGGCACCATTATTTGTTAGAGTTCATGTGTATATATTCTGATCATAAGAGCTTGTAGTACATGTTCACCTAGAAGAAGTTGAATCTCAGTCAAAGGAGATGGCTTGAGTTACTTAAGGATTATGATATAAGTCTCCACTATCATCCAGGAAAAGCTAATGTGGTTGATGATGCTCTTAGCAGGTTAGTCATAGGGATCTTATCTTATGTTGATAAGGAGAAGCGAGGTTTGGTCAACGATATTCACCATTTGGATAATCTTGGAGTTTGACTTTTAGATTTCAAGGATGGTGGGTGCTCATTTAGTAGGTACTGGAGTCTTCTCTTTGTATTGAGGTAAAGGAGAAGCAAGTTTTGGATCCTACCTTAATGCAGATTAAGAAAGATGTGGGTCAGTAGAAAGTCTTGGCTTTTGAGATTGTTGATGTTGGTATCCTAAGGCACCAAGGTAGAATGTGCATTACTAATGTTGATAGGTTTTAGGAAAGGATTTAGGTTGAGGATCATGAGTCGATGTACATTGTTTATCTTGGTTCAACAAAGATGTATCATGACTTGAAAGAGATTTATTGGTGGAATAACATGAAGAGGTATGTGGCCAATTTTGTGGCTAAGTGTATGGTTTGTCAGCAAGTAAAGATGGAACATTTAAGGCCTGGTGATTTGTCTCAAAAGTTTGAGTTGCCCGTATGGAAATGTGAAGTGATTAATATGGATTTTGTTATTGGCCTCTCACTGTCTTGTAGTTAGTTTGACTCGATTTGGATCATCGTTGATAGGATGACTAAGTCTGCTCATTTCTTGCTAGTGAGGACTAATTATTCTGTAGAGGATTATGCTAAGATTTTCATTCAGAAGATCGTCAAGTTGCATGGTATGCTCATTTCTATCATATCTGACTGAGGTACGGAGTTTTTTTCTCACTTTTGGCATTCTTTTCAAAGAGGTTTGGGGACTAAGTTGAACCTTGGCAACACTATTCACCCTCATACGGATGGAAAATTTGAGAGGACTATTTAGACTTTGGAAGATATGCTAAAGGCATTGTTTGACATTGTTGGTAGTTAGGTTGAGCGTTTGCCCTTCATTGTTTTCATATAATAACAATTATCACTTAAGCATTCAGATGGCTCTGTTCGAGGCTTTGTATGGTAGGAGGTGTAGGTCTCCTATTAGGTGGTTGTAAGTTGGTGATACTAGGATTTTCATCCCAAACTTGGTTCACCAAGCTTTGAAAAAGGTGAAGGTGATTTGGGATAAACTTAAGACCACCCAAAGACGCAAAAGTCCTATACGGATGTGAGGAGTAGGGAGTTGGAGTTTGATATTGGAGATCAGGTGTTCTTAAGGGTCTCTCCTATGAAGGGAGGGATGAGGTTTGGAAAGAAGGGGATGCTTAGTCCCTGTTACATTGTTCTATACTTGATCTTGAGAAAAGTGGCCAATGTGGCTTATGAGTTGGATTTGCCTTTGAATTTGGGTTCTATTAACCCAGTCTTTCATGTTTCAATGTTGAAGAAATGTGTAGGTGATCCTTCCTTGGTTTTTCCTTTGGAGAATGTTGGTATTGATTCCTTGTCTTATGAGGAAGTCCCGATTGAGAATTTGGATAGGCAAGTCTGCCTTTTGAGGACTAAGGATGTGGCTTTAGTGAAGGTTGTATGGAGGAATCATAAGGTTGAAAAGGCTACTTGGGAAGCTAAAGAGGACATGAAGTCCAAATATCCATTCCTGGTTTAC
The DNA here is from genome assembly GCF_002878395.1 of Capsicum annuum. NCBI lineage: Eukaryota > Viridiplantae > Streptophyta > Magnoliopsida > Solanales > Solanaceae > Capsicum > Capsicum annuum. The sequence continues at coordinate 88,453,626 of NC_061117.1, read as the reverse complement.
TCTTTGGATAATCGTACTCAACGTATGTGTATTTCTTAATACCTTTGTTTCTGTCTTTGATAAAGGAAAATGTGTTTTTTTCTATGTTAAATCATGCTAATGAATGCCTTGTCTCATCATTCAGGAACAAATTATCCTAGGACGGAGAATGTAACACCCCAGACTTTTGGTCCATGAAAAGTTTCGTGTCTTTGAACCCACTGTCCAACCTATGACTCTCCTTACGAGTCTTGAGGTTACTATATGGTTCCAAAGACCCTAATCATAGACTGGCCAGTGTGCTAGTCTGATGTTTCTATTGTGACTACGATTGGGGGTTTCTAATCATAATGACTCTATACAAATCTTGTGTACCAATCATAGGGTGACCAGTGTGTACCTCTAATGTTTCTATCTTTGTTACGACTAAGACCTTATGCGTCGTAGGGTCTATTGATGAATTGTATGACGTGAGTCGTAGGGTCACCATAGAGGGGTCCCTAAGCTACTGTTTAGACTATGACTCATCGTGACAAGTCGTAGTGAGTCCTTACGTGCCGCATAGTGACCCGTCGTCACTGGCAACAAATTTTCAGCTTTTAATAAAGAGCACTCTGGACATTTCCCACTTTACCCACTTAAGACCCACGACCATAAATCACCTTTGGGGCGTTATTTTCAAAACTTATCAAGTATAAACACTCTCTCAAACTCTCTCAAATCCCTAAGGTAAGAACAAGTTAGGGTTCCTCAAAGTTGGTCATCTAAGGGCTCAAGGCTTGGTTTCTCTACATAATTCTCTGTACTTTCAGGCATGTGACTCTACCCTCAAACTTATTTTCCTTTAAGCATGTGTACTAAATGATTATTGATGTGAAATTGAATGTGGGTTTTGACATAGGATGAGGGTTTTGGCATGGTTGGTTCTAAAATTATTTTCCCATGATATATTATGGATCGGTTGTGTTTTATTAAAGGTTTTGAAATAGTCGAGGCATCCTCCAATTTGATGATTATGGTATTGAATGTTTGGAAATTGTGTTCCCTTAACCCACTTGTGTTTTTGGTTTCGAGATACAATTTTTCACAGATTTGACATTACTTACCCACACTATTGCATTACATAAATGGTTAAAAGGTTAAAAATAGATTTTGAAGGCCATGTTAGCCATATTTTAGCTGAAATTGAAACCTCGGGGGTCGAGGCATTCCCCTGAGTTGATTTAATGAATAAAGAGGGTCGAGTAATTCCCTTAAGATAATGGAATGTAATTAAAATGGCATAAATGTAAGCTTGCAAGTGTAAGGGCATGACGGTACCTATGGTGTACCATAATGTGTAATTCCATGGTTTAATGAAAGGGTTCCGTGAAACTTTTTTAATATTGGCTTAAAGGGGGTTATGTAGCTAAGTCGTGAGGGTATGAGTCTTAAAGGACTTGTACTAGAAACTCTCGTTTGCCGGCATGAGGGTTAGAATTGATGACCTTGTGCTTGTGACATACTCTATATAAATATATATTTTTTATCCTGGATTGATGTGGCATTGGATTATTCCCTAGTATTTCTTAATACCTCTGGTTCATGTGGCTAACATGCACTGGGGCTCTTTCAACAGGGGGAGCTGAAACCATATAGCCTGTGGGTGCCTTCTTTATGATGGTTAAGATACATATTCCAAGCTAATATTTTAATTTCATGCTAAACCTTGTTCCCTGTTGCGCCCCATCGCATACGCAAGTGTACGTGGTATAATCAAGTAGTAAAGTGGCCCTTTAGAAGCCAAGTATCGATCCCATGGGGACTTGTGCTGACAACTATTCAATTCTTGTTTAACTATTGAGAGTAGCACAAGATTTTTGTAGTTTTAAATTGAATGTAGAATAAAAATGCAGAAAAATAAAGGACTTTGGATAATCAATAAGAATGAAACCTGGGGTTAAAGCACTACGAGCAATCATACTATGCTATTGAACTTCATTAGTTAATTTACTTTTCTTGGTTGTTGATTCACACAGTTGATTTTATGATCATGGTTTCCCGACCTCTAACCACCTATCTAACTTAGACCTACAACTGCATCATTGAGCGGGGATGTGAGAACTAGGCTAAATGTATTTATATTTCATACTATAGTGAACCAAGTAAGGCTTCTAGGTATATCCCTACCTACTATATTTACCCTCATGTTCTATCCTCTTATTCCCCCTCCTGGGCTCACAAGAAGACAAGAGATTTATTATAAGGTTATGTACTCCTTAAAATAGTTAAAACAAAGATGAATAAACAACCAAATATGATAAGTAATTCAAACATACTCAATTCAAAGTAATAGTAATCATGTTCTTTGCCTTAACCCCGGAAAGGGGGCATTTAGCCACTAATAGACATAACTGTAATCAAGATTGTTGAATACATGATATTATCCATCAAAAATATAAATTAAAGAGATAAAAACCCTAAAATAAGTATTGATAATCCCCACTCCAAAGCTCCAAGCTGTCCAAGGTTCGTCCAAAAGTGAATACAAACAAGTGAAGGAATCCTATTTATAGAGGGGAATTTTGGCCGTGTGGAGGAGAGCCTTGTGCCGCATTGGTCCATACCCTTGGAGAGAGTGGATTTCAAAATGGATCAGTCCACTGGATATATCAGTGTGTACGTTGGTTAGTCCACTGGAGAGAGGTGTGCGACGTGGCCAAATTGCGGGGACTCCCTGGAATTGCAGTTTGACGCCTATACTACTTCTAACCATTCCTCCTTCCATACCATGCCTTGTGGTGTTGTTACCACTTAATTTAAGGATTTTAATCCTCAAAATCAACTCACCAAGAATCCTAAATGATAAAATACCATGGATTAGAGTTCAAAACAACACAATACCAAGAATGGTGAACTAGAAACTCGAGCTAAGACTAAGCTTGCCCACTTAATCTTTACTTATTGTTTTAACTCTTGGCTTAATTAACTTGAACTTTGAACAATATAAACAATTTTTTACACACATAATTACACAATAAAGCCATTAAAAACTAATTAAACACATTAGAATCCATCGCGATAGACTAGAACAACACCTAGCTTAAGCTAGTAAAACTAGTTTTCTCGTCTAGACTCTAAGTGATCAATTTGAACCCAAACTTCTTTAAAAACACCATTAAACATTGCAATCACATACTTAACCACATAGATTCTCAATTATATCATCATCAACACATAAATCACATGAATTATCCTCAAAATAAGGCTAAATAAGCTAAGATAACCACACTAAAGTGCATAAATACACCTAACATCACCACCCCACAGTTAAAGCCTTATTTGTCCTCGAAAAACTCTTCACTATAAGAATAATAAGCTGAGAAGGCTCTACACTTCAACTACAAGCAAGACACTCAAGCTAATACCATAAGGACTACACCGAATGCAAGTTTCTACACTAAGCATATCACAAACACCAGTGAAAGCTCAAGAATACTACTTCAAAACATTCTAGCCTCACAAATTGATTCACCTAGATGGAAAACTCATGCATATTTTTCAATCAAAGACATCATATAAGTCACCCAATATTCATCAAACATGTGCCCTCACAATAAGAGATTTACCTATAAACACTCACATAAATGCAATTTATTACAAATTAGGTACAAGAATCAAGTTAAGCTCACTCTCATAAGAATTCACAGGTTACACAAGATGAACCATGTGCTTTCCCTTAGTGTAGTACTCCACTAATCATAATGATGAAGCTTCGGATCATATAGGTGTTTAATGGTTGTAATGTAGGCTAAGGGATGAGTAGGAACTATTTTGGCCAAGAATAGTGACTATCTTCCCTAAGTGCTTCAATACATCACATTTATAACTAATTCACCTTCAACAAACTAATTAAACCACTTCTGTCTACACTTATCTTTTGCTTTGCCCCATCTCATTAAGCTCACTCACATACACTATGGTGGCAGTATTTTCTATTCCTAACTTATTCAATTTGAACAAATTTTTATTCTTTTCATTCCTCAACTCTCAACCACAACACATATCATTTTTTAAACATCAATAGCTATTATTACTAGGGGCTTTAATTTCACCTTTGTCTTCTTGAATTTCCAAATCCTTAACTCAATTAATTTTACACTATAGCATGTAAGATCTTTGGATTTATTTCAGCTCAATCACAAAAGGGATTAGGCTACATCTGAGGCTGCAAAAGAAAAAGCTAAAGGCTCAATGGGGCTAACTAAGATTATTCACAAGGGTAGGTAGAAAGAAGGTATAAAACATGTCTATCAAAGAAATTCCTATATCATCTCCTTAACCCACACTTTATTTCAATTTTCACACACACCAGGCAATTTCTAAACATCACATGCAACAAGGAATATACTATAAACTCACATCACACATGAAATATGCTCAAATCAAGTAGGATTATCATAGACTCTTAACTAAAAAACCACATGAATTCAACATTAAGACAACAAGTACACGAGTCATAAACTAGGGCCGAGGTGCTAAATAGTAATTTACAAAATCAACATGCTATTTAACATCAAAACACTTGCATCATGCAATCATACATACCACCAACACAAATTTCCCACTTATTCCTAACATAAAAAATTTAAATTTACCCTAAAAATGGAAATTTCCCCACCCCACAATTAAAAATCTACTTTGTCCCCAAGGTATACTTAAAAGTAGATACAGAAATACTTCTTGAGGCTTCTAGGCCTAGATAGCAGCATCTTTACACATCAAAAGGGTCTGGGGAATCGTTTCTTTATCATACAGACTCACTGTGAGTGTGCCCTCTCTAACATCTGTTAAAGCACTTCTCGTCACCAAGAATAGATGTTCCAAGATGACTGGTACTTTTTTATTTTCTTGAAAATCTAACATAATAAAATTAGCAAGAATAATAAACTTACAAACCCTGATGAAAACATCCTCTGTGACTCTTTTAGGACAAGCTATGGTCCCATTTTCTAGTTACAGTAACACAGAGCTCGATCTAGACTTTCCTAAGCCCAATAAGTTGAACAAAGAGAGGGGTATCAATTTGAAACTTAACCCCAAGTCACTAAGTACGTAGACTACCCATTATTCTAATTTAAATGGGGAGAGTGAACTTTCCAGGGTCTTTGAGCTATTTAGGAATCTTCTGCATCAGCACAAAGCTACACTCCTTAGTGAGTGCTACTGCCTCCACATCTTGCAGCTTAATTTTATTAGAGACCACATCCTTCAAGTACTAGCGTACTTGGGTATTCCTTACAAAACAACTAAAAAGGTAAGTTAATATTAATATCTCTGAATATGTCAAAGAACTTCTTAAATAATGCGTCCTTCTTCACTTTTCTAAGCCTCTCTAGGAAAGGTGGTGGCGGTCTCTCCTCCACCTGTTTAGCGACTTTTGCTTTTGAGCACTCAGACTTCCTCAAATTTTTAGCAACTTGGTCAGATACCAGTGGGGGAATCAACTCTACATCTACCACCCTATTTTTCTTTGGAGGTTCTTCATTCATCTCTTTACCACTTCTCTAAGTGATTGCCATTACTTGTTAAGGATTTTCTGTATCACTTTTTGGACCATCTTGAGGCCTGCACAATCTAACCTATTTGAAACTCCTAACTCCTTGTAGCTACTTGATTTCTCTTTATATCTACTGCCAATTGAGGTTGAGTATCCATAATTGCTTATGCATCTCTTCCACATTGTTGCTTTGGGTTGCGGCCTGATTTTTATGAACCTGCTATTGAAACTACTATTGCTGGACGTTCCATTGTTGATTTGGTGCATGAGTCTGCCACTTGAGACTGTAGGAATTCCCATAATTTGGCCTTTGAACATTGCCCATAAACATCACTGACTTAGGATTAGCAGCACACATATCTGATGAATGACCACTATTGCCACAAACCATGCACCAAGTACTTGTCTGCTGAATTGCATTAACTGTCGCTGCAAGTTATGTAACCCCTAACTTTATATTACTAAACTAAGTATTAAAATGATTTTGTAGTGCAATAATCTAGGCAGATATAGCAGTAAAATGGTCCTCCTCCAACACACCTGCAACCTTTTTTGTAGCATTTCTTAAGTCCAAATGTCATTCAGGATTCCGTTGTGCAATTCAGTTCAACAAGGTCTATAGATCATCATAATTTAACTCCAATGCTTGACCCACCTTCATCTAAATCTAGCAAAATTTTTATGTTATGGTAAAGTTACTCAACAAAAGTGTGAGATAATACCTCATTAGACTACTGATGATGTAGAAAATACCAAAAAAGATCCTTGAAGTGCTCCTAAGTAGGATATAAGTTCTTATATAGATTTTATTTAAGGCACAGTATCATAATCTTTACAGATGGAATGAATTGGATGAGGAATTTCTAAGCTAAGTTATCCTATGTTATGATTGAACTTGCCGGCTCAGTGTTCAACTATTTTTTTGCTTCCCCCAAAGTGAAAAGGGGAATAGTGTCAACCTAACATAATTATTTGATACACCCGTAGGGATGAATATGTCACTGATCTCCAGAAAGTTCTGCAGTAGTACTTGTGGATCTTCATGTGAAAGCTCGATAAATTGTCCACTGCTGATCAAAAGTTGCACCATGTCCTATTTCAGTTCAAAATTACCTCTAGCAGTCGATTTCTGAAAAGGGGAGGTCAAATTTATCAAAAGTGGAATTGCTACTTCTCTAACTGTCCTGCAGCCTGGTTGATCTTCAGACATTAGAGTGGAATTTTCTTATTCCTCTTGAAATTACGGGACATGGGGGAGAAATATTGCTTCTCTCCTTCGTTGATGAAAGTGTTGCTCGGGTTCGGGACTTGGTTCAACCAATTCCCTATCCCTTGCCAGCTTACTTACCTGTAAACCTGATTCCTGCAAAATCAATCCCAATACCTAGTGTAAACCACCAAAGAAATCTCAAGAATTGACTCACCTAGCTGGAAAACTCATACATATTTTTCAATCAAAGACATCATATAAATCACCCAATATTCATCAAACGTGTGCCCTCACAACAAGAGAGTTACCCATAAACACTTACAAAAATACAATTTATCATAAAATGGGTACAAGAATCAAGTTACGCTCACTCTCACAAAGAATTTACAGGTTACACAAGATGAAACATATGCTTTCCCTTAGTGTAGTACTCCACTAATATCAAAATGATGAAGCTTCAAATCAAATAGGTCTTTAATGGTTGTAATTTGAAGCTTCATCATTCTAATATTAGTGAAGCATTATACTAAGGGCAAGCCTATGGTTCATTATGTGTAACTTATGAATTCTTGGTGAGAGTGAGCATAATTTGATTCTTGTACCCATCATATTTTGAATTGTTTAATCGTGAGTGATTATGGGTAACTCTCTTGTTGTGAGGGGAACATGTTTGATGAATGTAGGTGTAACCCCCAAGAACCTATCCCAATACGTCACACGGTGCTTAAGGTCACACGTGGCCCCAAGCTAACCCTCTAAGCCTGTTATCACTTTCAGAACTCACTATAATGCAAATCATGCTAAGATAAAGAGTAATAACCATGTCATGAACATACTGTGATACGAAGTAATAGTACTCTGTACAATCAAAACACTAAAGTTCTATACATACTGGTACTCTATCCTGACAAAGCCTCTACTATACAAGTTTGATGAGCCATTGGGATAGATCCCCAACTGACTCGTCCTAAATTGAAAATAAATAACCATCTATTGACACGACAAAACTGGAAATACAGGTCCTCGAACCATAAGGACTCACCAACTACAGAAGTATAGAGAAAGTTACTCAAAGATCACTGTCACTGCTGAGAATGAGCACCTGAACCTATATCACGAGAAATATAGAATTCATAAGAGTATGGGGGTCAGTACTTGGGAATGTACTGAGTATGTGGGGGTGGATACAGCATTTTAAATAATATCATAACTGTATGAGAAATCATGCATAATGACAATAATAACTATCTTCTCTTGAATTATCTGAAACATTATTTCCATAAATCATTAGTAATGACATGTGTTTCATAAATCTTATAAATCATTTAACTCAACTCAAACTCTTTAACTTGTGACTCGGAGTGACTCGATAACTCAAGAGATTCATATCATTATGGACATGGGAGTTTCTTATAATTGGCATAACTACAATATGTGAGCATCATAGAGTCTAACATTTTGCCCTCCTAAGAAGGGATCCCCATATTAGCAGGGGTGTTGTACTCTTGCCAGGGAGTACAACCTCAATCTCAATATCACAATCTCATACTCGGCCTTTGAATCACAATCATCAACATTAATTCTATGGTGTCACGTAGTTCTAGGAAAATACCAAATTTCCCACTCGGTGCTAAATACTCCTCCCAGACTCAGCTTAGAACGCGTTAGGAAATCCACCTTAATCAATATCAAATCATGGGTCTATCATGAAAGACCAAAACATAAATATATATGTCATCTGTAAATCATAAGTATCTTGTGGATTCCTAACTCGACACAACTCAACACAATCATTATCAACATCAAGTACATTTGCTTATCAAATCATTTCAAATATCAAAAACTTCAAGGAAACATCATAGGACTTGTTCTTGACTTTCACTCTCAATATCTATATAAATTCAATAGTCAAATTTTTTATGAAAAGGCATAACTTATGGCACTTGACTTAAATCGCTTAAAAATCATCAATACATAATGACAATATACAACTCATGGAATAAATTCTCAATTTAAGAAACATAATGGTGAAATAATCATAAATATCAAACTTATTCAACTTAAATCTCATAAATCATAACTAAAGAAATTTGAGTGTAACCTTACTTGCAAAATCATGTAAATCAATAATAGAAAGTAAATATTTAGGCACAAGAACGAAAGGAGTGTTCTTGTTCAAGCCTCGCATACCTTAGATTTTGATTTTGAAGATATAGAAACTTGATTGAAACTTTTTTCTCACACTTTTAGACCAATACCTTGTTGACTTTGACTTGAGGAACTTAGTTCTTGAACAATTTGAAGAAATTTATGGGAGATTTCTTGAATTTCTTAGAGATGATTTGTTTTTTAGGTTTCGAATAAATCCTAGGTTTCTAGAGAATTCTTGAAAGAAATTTGGAGAGAAATGATATTCTCTTCTCTACATAGATATGTATATATATATATATAAGGCCACAAGGTGCAGAAATGACCAAGATGTCCTTTTGGAAAAATGTTGATAATTGCAGATCGGGGTATGTGACGATCGATCTGATGGTCCACCAGGTCGTCCATCACTTAAGTATCAAAACTGGAATGTTCTGCCTTAGAACGACGGTTGAAGTGACGGTTCATCAGAGGGACTGACAGTCCACCATATCGTCAGTCACTCGAGGCTCAAGAATGGGATATTCTACCTCGATCTGACGGACACCTTGATGGTCCGTCAACTTTGTGATGGTCCACCACTTTGATCGTCACACGACATCCCAAAGAGGGAGCTACTTTCTTGGATTTACAGGACACTTGACGGTCCACCAAGGACCTGACGGTTCACCAAGTCGACCGTCAAACCTTGACAATCCAATAACATTCAGTAAAACAGTCATAACTCACTCATCCGATGTCGGATTTCAATAAAATTGGTATCAATGAAAAGATTATTCAATGATATACATGAAAAAAAAGTGGAAATTATATAAATACAATGTGGTTTAAAAATCAATCACTTTGGAAGTTATATATATCTATTCAAAAAGATAGATTTAGGCTTAAGGAATGATCGGGGTATTACAGTAGGTGATTTGTATGATGTCCTTGATTGAATTATAAGTGTGATTTTGCCACTTTTTGAGTAAATTCTTGGGGCTAGGATGTTTCAGAGTAGAATTCTTGAGCTTTCAATTGTGTTTGAAATATGCTTTGTGTAGAAAGTTGTATTCCGTGTAGTTATTGTAGTACAGGCTTGAGTGCCTTGCATTTAGTAGAAGTGTAGCATCACCTCATCTTTTCATACTTGGAGTAAATATTTTTTCAAGGACGAAAAAGAGTTTAAGTGTGGAATGATGATCTGAGGTGGTTTCATACACTTTGGTATCATTATTCTAGCTTATTTCGCCTTGTTTTGAGGATAATTCATGTGATTTATGTTTTAATATGATATAAATAAGCATCTAAGTGTACAAGTATGTGATTACAAGGTTCCACGCATTTTTCAGAAAAGTTTGTACTTAATCAAGTCATTTAGAGTTCAACCTGGAAAACTAGTTTTACTAGCTTGAGCTAGTTGTGTGTCTAGTTGGTCTCGGTAGATTCTAATGTATTTAATTTATTTCAAATAGTTTTAATGGTGTAATTATATATGGAATAACTTGTTTATTATGAGCAAAGTTTAATGTGATAAGTCAAGAGTCGAAATAATAAGTGAAAGATCATTGCGAATTTGCCTTATCTTAGCTCTTATTTTGATTCATCGTGGAGAATATTGTGTTGTTTTGATATTTAATTTGTGGTGTTTGATATTTTTGGAGGATTTTTGAGCTGAATATGGGGATATATTGATGATTTAAAGGCCGAAAATTTTTGGAAATACACTACAAAATGCATGGGCAAAGAATAAAGCGTTCTACACTTAACCAAAATTTTGGATGCAACTTCCAATGAGCTCTCATAATTTACTTGCATCGTGACCTCTATTTTGTGTTTTCAAAATTTGCGTCATTACCTCCACTCCTATTTGTACACATCACATCACAGTGAAAAATCCATGCATTCCAAATACATTCTGCCGCCATAAGCTTGACTTTGTACTATTTTAGTTATGCAATTGGCATGCGGTTCAAGGAAAGGAGGGAATTTTTTTGGGGTATATTGTGGGAATCTTATAAATAATTAATATTTCTAATCCCACATGGATTTTGAGGAAACAAATATATATACATAGATAATTACTTGGTATAGATGGAAATTCTTGGACAATTAAATTTTGGGGGAGTTATTAACACCTGGACATGTAAATTCGGTGATTTGGCTTCTACTACTTTAGGTTTTAATTTTTTTTAATTATCTTTTAATTATCATATCATGTATTCAACTAATTGAATCGTGATTATGAATATTATCGGCTAAAAAACCCCTTTCTGAGGTTAAAGCCAAGAACATGAGTACTATTATTTTGGATTAATTTTGATTAATTTTGCTTATCATATTTGGTTGTTTATTTATTCTTGTTTTAATTATTGTAAGGATGTGCGACCCTTAGAATACATATATTATTGACCTTTTGATCTCGAGAGAGGGAATAGGGAGATAGAAATGGGAATAAACAAGTTTGGGTTTCTATTCTTTTATAAAATAAAGAATTAAACTTAGCATCTAGGACAGGGATATACTTAGATGCCTTACTTGATTCAAACGTAGGAAGATAGCTTTAATTAACTTAATTGGATTATTACATCCCCGCTCAATGATGTAGTTGTAATGTCCATATTAGGTAAAAGATTAGAGGTTGGAAAACCATGATCATTCAATTAATCCTATGAATCAACAACCAAGATATGCAAATTAACGAATGAAATTCAATAACATAGTATAATTGTTCGAAGTGCTTTAACCCTGGGCTTTATTCCACTAATTGTTCCAAGTACTTCATTTTATGCATTATTTACTTTATTGTTAATTTACAAAATTACAAACTCTTTTTTTTGTTACCTTTGCATCTAATTAATCTTTGAAGTTAAACTAAAATTAAATTATTTTTAAATCAAGTCTCTGTGGGATCGATACTTGGCTTTAATTAGGCCACTTAACTACTTAATAAGACCACATACACTTATGTGTGTTCTTGGGCGTTGTCAATTTGTGAGAAAGAATCTTGACTGAGGCGCATGAGTCATGCTATTCTATACATCTTGGTTCAATAAAAATGTATCATGATCTCAAGAAACTGTATTAGTGGAATAATATAAAGTGAAATATGGTTAGTTTGTAGCTAAGTGAATGGTGTGCCAACAAGTGAAGGTTGAGCACATGAGGCCCGGAGGATTGTCTCAAGAAATTGAGTTATCGGTATGGAAGTGAGAAGTGATCAACATGAAATTCATTACTGGTCTTCCTTGATCTCAGAATTAGTTCGATTAGATTTAGGTCATTATGGATAGGATGACTAAGCCTGCTCACTTTTTGCCAGTGAGGACTAATTTCTCGGCTGTGGATTATGCAAGGTTATATCTCCAAGACATTATGAAATTACATGGTATACCTATTTCAATCATCTCAAATTGCGGTACACAGTTTTCATCTCACTTTTGGCAGTCATTTCAGAAAAGTTTGGGGACGAAGGTAAGTCTTGGTGCTATTTTTCACCTGCAGTTGGATAGTCAAGTAGAAAGAACTATTCAGACAATGAAAGATATGCTTAGAGCTTGCATGATTGACTATGGTGGTAGTTGGGTTGAGTAGTTGCCTCTTACAGAGTTTTCCTATAATAATAGCTACCACTCTAGCATTAGAATGGCTCCATTTAAGGCATTGTATGGTAGAGGTATATATTTCCTATTTGGTGGTTCGACGTTGGTGAGAAGGAGATATTACACTCAAATTTGGTTTAACAAGCTATGGAGAAGGTAAAGGTGATTTGGGATAGGCTTAAAGCTGCCTAAAGTTATCAAAAATATTATGCGGATGTAAGGTAAAGAAAGTTAGAATTTGAGGTTGGAGATAGGATGTTCTTAAAGGTGTCTCCTATAAAAGGCATGATGCGATTTGGGAAGAAGGGAAAGGTCAGTCCCTGGTATATTAGTCTTTACATAATTTTAAGAAGGGTTGGCAATGTTGCGTATGTGTTGGAGGTTCCTTCTATTGATCTTCATTCACCCGGTATTCCATGTTTCCATGTTGAAAAAGTTTGTGGGTGATTCATTGCAAATTATGTCTATCAAGGATATTGGTATTTTGGATTCTTTGTCTTACGAGAAAGTTTCTATTGAAATCTTAGATTGGCAGGTTCGTCGGTTGCGGACCAAGGACGTAGCTTCAATAAAGGTTCTATGGAGGAACCACAAGGTTGAAGAGACTACTTGGGAAGCTAAAGACGACATGAAGTCCAAGTATCCATTCTTTATTTACACTTCGTAAGACTGTGCGAAGGGTATGTGTTATTCTTAACATCTTTGTTTGCTAACTTAGTTAAGGGTCAGAGTAGAGGCGGTTGGGGTTTGCTCATGCTAGTCAATGCCTTGTTCCATTATTTAGGGATTAATGCTCCAAGTAGGGGAGAATTAAAACACCCTGGGTTTTGGACCTTGGAAATTTCCTAAGCTTTAAGCTCGCTGTCCTAGTAAAGACTCACCATACGAGTCATATGGTATGGGTACGAGTCAGTGACCTAGACATTTGGTGTCTTATGAGTGGTGGTTTGGGTTCTATTATAGTTACGATTTGATGGTATGGGTCGTTAGGTGTGTGATGGGTCATTAGGACGATCCTTCATCAAATAAGCAACTTAGTGACTTTACTTATGATATGGGCATGACTAATAAGATGGATGAGTGAGAGAGTGTGTTGACCCGAGACTTAGAGTGTACAAGTGAAGTGTGGATAAGGACATTGGACACCCTAAAAACTACACTCCAAGGGTGCCTAGTTCTTGACTTTCATTAAGGGCAAGAAGGACTTTTACACTTCAAGACATTACACTCAAGAGGCACCTCAACTTAAGCTTCATTAAGGGAATTGTGGTCTTTTGATGCCTCTCTTTTACACTCCATAGGAGCATCCATCATTAAGGGTATTTTGGCTTTTGAATGTAATAACTATAAATAGATAATTAGGCTTCTATTTTTCATTAATTGTTGAATGATATTGAAGAACATTTTCTTCTCTTAAGAGAGATTGTTTAGTGTAGGGCTTGGAAAAGACATTGTAGTGTAGAACTTGGAAAAGTCGTTGTAACTAGGGTTGGCTTGAGTATGGATTCACTTGAGTTGACAATTCGGCTTAGAAATATCAGTGCTTTGGGGTGCTTCGAGTCCCTTTGTGTCAACGTAAGAGTGTGGTGTTCCAATTTCAAGCTTAAGTGGGTTTTGGTATTTGATACACGCCTTAGTTCCTTAGGTATTGTAATTGTTAGATCTCACTATCCATCTTTCATTTATGAAAGTGTTTTGAGTTTTTGTTTTCTTAATCCATTTGTGTTGCTTCTAGTGTTGTAGTTTCTTCTTCATCCCCTTTCTTTTAATTGTAGTTTCAATTTTAGCTTTGTTTCTTGTATCAACTTGTCTCTTAGTATGAGTGGATCACTAAGAGACATGAGGATAGGTTACGAGTCATTGGGAGAAGTCTTATGTTGTCCAGTATCCAATCCCTTGGGTTCTTTCTTGGATATGACTGGACCATAAAAGTCGTATGGTATAGTCCCGAGTGGGGATCAAAGATTCGTATAGTGAACAGCGTATGAGTGTCCATCTCAATGTCTTGGTGAAGACTCAATGGTACGAGTTGTCTATTATGGTCACGAGTCACAGGGTCGACTCGTAACCACCTACGGTAATTTAATAGTTTTAAGTTGGGGCACTCTAGACATTTCCCCTTTTTAACTCCCTTTGATACCACAATATGAAACATCTTTTAGGACTTCATTAACCTATTATTCCCAATCAAACTCTCTTAAAATATCTCTTAAACTCTCTCTCTCTCTAAAGAAAAAGGCTAGGGTTTCATTAAGATAATAAATTAATGCTCTCAATGGTATTTTCTCTCTGTCTTCCTTAGGGTCTAAGGTATGTTAATCCTCTCTCATTGTTATTTTACAAAAAGAATGTGTTTTAATTTATGATTTTCATGATATTGTAATCTTTATTTGGGGGTTTTTGATGCTCATAGTTGAATAATGGTTCTCGTGGTTTAATTATGTTTTCTTTCATGCTTTTAGTATGATTTTGACATTTTTGGATGTATGTTACTGGTAAATGGATTTTGGGGTATTATGGATTCCCTATATTACTTTGTTATGGTTTTGAAACTTATGTGCTCTCAACCTGTTTGTTAAAATGCCAATGAGAAGGATTTTGTCACATTGATTGACTACTCTTGATATCTTTGCATTGCATAAATGGTAATGGAACCTGAATTGGTCTGGTTGATTTTAAATGGTTTGAAAGTCCTTGGTGTCCATGGTTTTGGTTTAATTGGAAACTTTGGAGTCAACTTAGTTTAATGGTTTTGGTATGGCATAAAAGGATAGAATTACAAGCTCTAATTTTGGTATGACGATACCAATGGTTAATGCCTAAACAAAAGACTCCTTGGTAAATGATTGGCATGCATAATTGATTTTAATATATGATTAAAAAGTTTGTTTTATCAATGTTGTGAAGGTAGAGGTCCCGGGGGGGACCAATACTGGAAACTCATGTTTGCCGATGTGAGGTTTGGTCATGGTGACCGTGTGAATGATGTCACACTTTATATTTTGGGACATGTACTAGTCATCTTAGGTTTTCTCTAGTTCGTACGGCTAACAGTACCAAGGCCATTTCAGTAGGGGGAGTTAAACCCATATAGCCTATGGGTAGGCATTTAGGATACAAAGCTACATAGCCCAGGTTAAGGTTTTAAATGCAGGCTACACCTAATACCCTATCCCGATATGGTGTATATATATGTGTGTGTAATTGTATATGGTTATTTGGTTTTATTTTGAATAATGGAATTATTTTATGTTTATTCCTGAGTACAAGCTAGCATTCACTCCGCTAATAATCCTTGGGTGTTGTATCCCCACGTGATGTAGGAACCGGTCATACTACTATTCCTCCTACTCAGTGACTTAGATTCGGGGACAACTTTAAGTCAGATTGAAGTGGTGAGCTTCCATACTCCGAAAAACTCAATTTTATGCCATGGACTTCTTTTTATTACTTTTGTTTCTTGGATTTTGATTTTGGCTATGGTTGGGGGAATGTCTCGACCAGATGTTACTTGATTCTGGTTAGAGGCTTTGTTAGAATACTATAGGCATAGGTGGTGTCAGTCTTGGTATTGGCATTCGCATTAAGATGGGCACCGGTTGGATATTTGATTGAGGTTGCTGGATTGCGAATATAGCCTTTTTTTATGTCTTTGAATTATTATTGATTCATCTTGTTATATGTTTGGAATCCATCCAACATAGGGAATACGGTGTTTATGCTTGGGTATTAGGGGTGATCTCCGATCCTGGTTGGACTTGAGATTCCCGGCATGACTAGGCTTGGGTTCAGATCATGTCAGATTGGTATCAAGCCCTATGCTCGTGTTCAATTGGGATTTGATAGTATCCAAGCGCACACGAAAGTATACGTCAAGTAGTATAGTTACCTTCAAGAAGCCAAGTATCGATCCCACAGAGACTTGATTCAATAATAATTCTATTTTAGTTCATAATATAGATTCAGCTGATGCAAACGCAACCAAAAAGAGTGTTTGGAATTTTGCAAGTAAAGTGAATAGTACACAATGTAAAGATCTTGTAATAATCAATAGTAGAAAACTCGGGGTTAAAGCACTTTAAAAGATCATACATGTATTGAATTTCATTTGTTAAATTGCTTATCTTGGTTGTTGATTTGTAGGGTTAGTTACATGATTATGGTTTTCCAACCTCTAATCCTTTACCTAAGTTGAACCTTACAACTACATCATTGAGTGGGGATGTAAAGATCCAATTAGTTTATTTAAGTTATCATCCTATGTATGAATCAAGTAAGGAATCTAAGTACATCCCTGTCCTATATACTAATTCGAATTCCTTATTTCATAAAGGAATACAAACCATACTTTGTTCATATCCATGTTCTATCCCATATTCCCTTTCCCAAGATCAAAAGGTAGACAATTGATGTATTCTAAGGGTCGTGAATCCTTAAAATAGTTAAATCAAAGATGAACACACAATCAATAATGATAATCAAAGTTAAACAAATTTAATTCAAAACAAAAGTATTCATTTTCTTGGCTTTAACCTCGGAAAAGGGCATTTAGCCATGCATAGTCATAACCGTAATCACAAAGTCGTAATTAAAGACTAAAAATATGAATGAACTAAATTTAATTAATATAAACCTAAATATGAAGTTGTATTATCCCCTTGATCTCTAAAATATGTCCAAAGATATGTAAAATGTGATATAACATGTATTTATAGTATAGGAGGTAGCCCAATCCTGTTGGAATTGAAAACTATCAGTTATTAAGTACGGGAATGGGTGGGGCATTGCCCTGGCTATACCCCTGCTCCAGGTGAATCTAAGACTTGGCTAGATCGCCACTCCATGAAAGGTTGCGCGCTACCCATAGCCTTTCTCCAGGTGGGGGCGATGCCTCAATATCGCCCTTAGCCTCTGAAAGCTGCTCTCTGGATTTTGGTTAAGTGTTAAGTCTCCCTTCTTAGTCCCTTGTCTTGTTGTGTATTTCCCATGGATTTCAAGACTTCTTAACATAATAATATCATCATATTCACCAACCAAAGAATCCTACAAACTCACACCAAATGAATTAGGAGAAAAACACAACACACTTCTCATAACGATGAATCAACACAAAAGCTAAACTAGGCTAGTTCGCATTGATCTTTCACTTTTTGCTCCAGCTGTACACTCACACAAATTGAACTTTTCTCACTAAAATAAATCTATTCCACTCATAATTACACATTAAACCCATAAGGAACTCATTAAACATACACTAGAATTCAACGGGATCAATTAGACAAGCACCTAGCTCAAACTAGCAACACTAGTTTTCTGAGTTGAACTTTAAATGACTTAAGTACAAACTTGTTTGGAATTCACTTTAAAAATTATAAACACATGTTTAACACTTTGATAAACATTCAACTCATTATCAACCCATGTAGCATGTGAATTATCCTCAAAACAAGGCTAAAAGACAAGAATAATGATGCTAGAATGCAAAAATACACCCAACATCAAGAGTCAACAAAGCCATATTAATTAGAGTCTCTTGTAAGGGATTGTAGTGCACCACACTCATAAGGGAGAGGCTACGAGGCATTTAGAAATGTTTCTCTTTCTTGTGTTTTGTTTTCAAACTGTATAGTCTAAGGTTCTGAAATATTCTCTAATAACCATTTGTTCACTTTTCAAATCATGCCTCTCAGATGATTTGAAGTTAACAAAAATGCCTCTGTCCTGCCTGAGGACAATGTTGATGGGACTCGTCCTACTTACAGGGTCCAGACCAAGTTAAGGGGCCCAGTTCTTAATTGCCCTGCTAGAGTTCCACTGATTCCCTCTAGTCCTTCTCAAGCTCCTCAGGTTGATATAACGAATGCTGAGTTTCGTCAGTCTATCCATATATTGGCACAATTGGTAGTTTCTCAGGCTAAGCGAGGTGCTTCTGTTACTCTATCTTTTGAGGCCACTAGGGTTGGCCAGTTCATGAGGTTGAATCCTCTAACCTTTACTTGTGTTAAGGTAGAGAAAGATTCTCAAGGTTTTCTCGATGATATGGAAAAGATCTTTCACGTTATGCATTCCACAAATATAAAGGGCATAGAGTTTGTCGGCTACAAGCTGAAAGATGTGGCGTACCAGTAGTACGGGGAATGGGATCTGTCAAGGGGTGATAATGTTGAGTCAGCCCTATGGGGGGATTTTTCTAATACTTTTCTGGACCACTTCTTTCCTTAAGAGTTAAGGGAAGTAAAATTAGAAGATTTTGTTAATTTGTAGCAAGGTAAGATGTCAATCATGGAGTATGCCTTGAAGTTTCACCAATTATCTCGATATACTCCAGATTTAGTTTCTAGCATGAGGGTTAGAATGAGGAAGTTCACTTCAGGGTTGTCTCGAGACTTGATTTTGGAGAGTAAGGTTACCTTGTTTAACAAGGACGTAGATATCTCCAGGTTGGTCATGTACATACACTAGGTAGAGAAAGATAAGAAGAAGTAGGTTAAGTAGGAGAGAGGTGGAGCAAAAAGTTTAGATTTTTTGAGTAGGGTTGTGCCAAATATCAAAGTAGCAGAGATACTAAGAAGTTGCCCAAGAAGAAGTGGGGCAATTCTAGATCTTACTCATCAGCTAGGGCTCCCTACCCAAATCTATCGAGTGATAGGCGATTCCAAGGTAGCGATAATTATAGGGCACAAGGTGCCTAATCTCAAGCTAGCAGGGCCCAGTCAGCTCCATCATATCCTCCCTACAGATTTTATGGTCGATTGTATTAAGGTTACTATAATGAAAGAAGGACAAGTGCTTCAACTGCGGTCAGCCAGGGCACATGGTTAGAAGTTGTCTAGTGGCCAAGGATGCTTCAGGGGAAAATAAGATTCCATTTTTCTCTTCACTAGCTTCGGACCAAAGGGTGGACCATCTGGCTTTGGTACTAGTCAAAACTGTCTCTATGCTCTACTATACGCCTGGAGTTTGAGGAATCACCTAATATCAGATTGTTATGTTGAAATTCTTTTCTCGTGATATGTACAATTTATTTGAACTGATGTCTACTCTCTCTTATGTGACCCTATTTGTGGTTGTGTTTTATAGTTTTAATCTTGAGTGTATTTTACACCCTTTTTCTAATTCTACCAAGATGGGTGACTCTATGGTGGATAAAAGAGTCTATTGGGGTTGTTTGGAGTCTGTGGGTAGTTGAAAGACTCTGTTGGATCTGTTTGAATTAGATATGGTTGATTTTGATATCATATTAGGGATGGATTAGTTGCTATCATGTTATGCTTGTTTAGAATATCGGACCCGTAAGGTTGTCTTTAAAGTCCCTAATGAGTCAGTTATAAAGTTGGAGAGTGGTTCCTAAGATCCTACAGAGAAGTTTATATCATATTTGAGAGCTCAGAGATTAATCTACAAGGAGTATCTCTATTATCTGGTTCGAGTTAAAGATTCTAACACAGAGGGTCCTTCCTTGCATTCTTTCCCAGTGGTGAATGAATTTCCTGAGGTCTTCCCTAATGACCTTCCTAGTGTCCCTCCTAATAGGGAGATTGATTTTGGGATTGATCTTATTCTGGACACTCTTTTGATTTTTATTCCTCCATATAGAATGGCTCCAGCTGAGTTGAAGGAGCTTAAGGAGAAACTAAAGGATCTTTTAGACAAGGGTTTTATCTGTCCTAGTATGTCCCCATGGGGTGCACTAGTGTTATTCATACGTAAGAAGGATGGTTTCCTTCAGATGTGCATTAATTATCGGCAGTTGAATAAGGTAACAATAAAGAATAAGTATCCTGTTCTAAGGATAGATAATTTGATTGATCAGCTTCATCGTGCTAAATTTTTCTCCAAGAATGATCTTCGATTCGAGTATCACAGCTAAAGATCAGGGAAGTGGATATCCCTAAGATTGCCTTCCAAACTCGGTATAGGCATTTTGAGTTTCAGGTAATATGTTTTGGGTTGACCAACGCCCTGATAGTTTTCATGGATTTAATGAATAGATTCGTTCGGCATTTTCTAGATTTGTTCATTATTGTGTTCATAAAGGATACTTTGGTGTACTCTAAGAGCGAGGTGGATCATGTTGATCACCTCCACATTGTATTGCAGACCCTAAAATATCAGTTATTGTATGCCAAATTTTCAATATATGAATTTTGGTTAAATGTTGTCACTTTTATGGCTCATGTCATTTCTAGTGAAGAGATCATGGTGGATCTACAAAAAGTTACAGTGATTAAGAAGTGGACTAGACCCATGACTCCAACCAATATTTGGAGCTTCTTGGGTTTAGCTAGTAACTACAGGAGGTTTGTGGAGAGTTTTTCAACTATAGCTTCCCCGTTGACTAAATTAACACAGAAAAAGGTGAATTCTTGTGGTCAAATACTTGTGAGGGTAGTTTATAAAAGTTGAAGGATAAGCTAACTTTGACTCCGATCTTGACTTTGCCTGAAGCCACTGATAGATTCATGGTCTATTATGATGTGTCCCTTATGGGGCTTGGTTGCATCTTAATGAAGCATGGCAGGGTGATAGCTTATGCCTCTAGAAAGTTGAAGGTGCATGAGAGGAACTATCCAACTCATGACTTGAAGTTGTTAGAGGTGGTGTTCACATTGAAGATCTTGCACTATTATTTGTATGGAGTACGTGTGGATATATTTTCTGATCATAAGAGCCTGCAATATGTGTTTACTAAGAAAGAGCTGAACCTCAATCATAGGAGATGGCTTGAGATTCTTAAATATTATGACATGAGTCTTCACTGCCATCTAGGTAAGGCTAACGTGGTTATTGATGCTCCTAATAGGTTATCTATGGAAAGTTTGACTTATGTGAATTAAGGAAAGTGGGATTTGGTGAGAGATATTCACCATCTAGATAACCTTAGAGTTCTTCTCTTGGACTCTAAGGATGGTGGTGTGTTGTGCAAAACGTGGTACAATTGTTACTTGGTGCAGACATAAAGGAGAAGCAAGTGTTAGATCCCATCTTGAAGAGGATCAAGGGTGGCATAGATAGACCAAAGGTAATGGCTTTTGAGGTTTTTTGTGACGGTACCATATAGTACCAAAGGAGGTTATGTGTTCCCAATATAGATGGTTTGCGAGAGACAACCCTAGCTAAGGCGCATGAGTCATGCTATGCTATTTATCCGGGTCTAGCGAAAATGTATCATTACCTTAAGAAAATATATTGGTGGAATATCATGAAGCAGGATAAGGCTAGTTTTGTAGCTAAGTGTGTCGTGTGCTAACAAGTGGAATATCATGAGGTCGGAGAACTGTATCAAGAAATTAAGTTGCTGGTGCGGAAGTGGAAAGTAATCAACATAGATTTTGTTACCGGTCTTTCTCAGTCTTGAAATTAGTTCAATTCGATTTGGGTCAACGTGGATAGGATGACTAAGTTTGCTCACTTTTTGCCAATGAGGAGTAATTTCTCGGCTGAGGATTATGCAAGGTTGTATTTCCAGGAGATTGTGAAGTTACATGGGACATATATTTCTATCATCTCGGATTACAGTACATAGTTTTCATCTCACTTTTGGCGGTCATTTCAAAAAGTTTTAGGGACCATGATAAGTCTTAGTACTGCTTTTCACCCGCAGTCAGATGGGCAAGCAAAAAAAACTATTCAGACATTGGAAGATATGCTTAGATCTTGTGTGATTAACTATGGTGGTAGTTGGGTTGAGTGTTAGCCTCTTATAAAGTTTGCCTATAATAATAGCTACCACTCTAGCATTAGAATGGCTTCGTTTGAGGCGTTTTATAGTAAGAGGTGTATATCTCCTATTGGGAAGTTCAAGGTTGGTGAGGTGGAGATGCTTTGTCCAGATTAGGTTCACCATGTACAGAGAAGGTAAAGAAGATTTAGGATAGTTTTAAAGCTTCCCAAAGTCATCAAAAGTCTTATGCGGATGTACAAAAAAGAAAGTTCGTATTTGAGGTTGGAGATAGGGTGTTTTTAAAGGTTTATTTAAGTTGTCTCCCATGAAAGGAGTGATGCAGTTTAGGAAGAAGAGAAAGCTCAGTCCCTGGTATGTGTTTCCATACTTGGTTTTGAGAAAGTTTGGCAATATTGTGTATGAGTTAGATTTGCCTTCTTGTTTGAGCTCTATTCACCCGATATTCTATATTTTTATATTGAAGAAGTGTATGGGTGATTCATCAAAAATTATGATATCATGGATATTGGTTTTTCAAATTCTGTCTTACGAGAAAGTCCCTATTGAAATCTTAGATTGATAGGTTCGTCGGTTGCAGACCAAGCACGTAACTATGGTAAAGGTTCTATGGAGAAACCACAAGGTTTAAAAGGCTACTTAGGAAGTTAAAGAGGACATAAAGTCCAAGTATCCACTCTTGTTTTTTGCTTCAAAATACCATGTGTAAGGTATATGTTATTTTTACCATCTTTGTTTTCTAACTTAGTTAAATGTCAGAGTAGAGATAGTTGAGGATTGCTCGTGCTAGTAAATTCCTTGTTCCATCATTCGGGGATGAATGATCTAAGTGGGGGAGAATTGAAACACCCTGGGTTTTGGCCCTTGGAAATTTCCTGACCTTTGAGCTCATTATCATAGTAACGACTCACCATACCAGTCATATGTTGTGGGTATGGTTTAGGTGACCCAAACTATTAGGTTTTTGGTGGATACTGGTTGGGGTTTTGATGTGGTTACTGTTTGGTGGTATGGGTCATTAGGTTTGGTGATGGGTCGTTAGGATGATCCTTTATCAAATCAGAAACTTAGTTACTTGACTTAGCTCTGATTAATAGTGGCTCACTAAGAGCCATGAGGATAGGTTACAATTTGTTAGGAGAAATCATATGTTGTCCAGTGTTCAATCCCTTGGGTTTTTCCTTGGATACGATTAGCCCTACGAGTCGTATAGTCTGGTCACAAGTAAGGATCAGGAAGTAGTAAGGTGGACAGTATATGGGTGTCCAACTTACTGTCTTGGTGATGACTCAATGGTCCACCTATGGTTTTATAGTTTTAAGTTGGGGTATTCTGGAAATTTCCCCATTTTAACTCCCTTTGATACCACGTCATAAAACACCTTTTGGGACTTCATAAACCTATTATTCCCAATTAAACACTCTTAAAATCTCTCTTAAACTCTCTCTCAAGCAAAAGGCTAGGGTTTTATTAAGGTAATCTGTTAAGGCTCTCAAGGGTGATTTCTCTTCATCTTCCATGGGTTCTAAGGCATAAGACTCCTCTATCATTGTTATTTTACAAAGAGCATGTATTTTAATGTACAATTTGCATGATATTGTTATGGTTTGAAATACTGGTGGGGTTTTTTGTATGTTCATGGTTGAATAATGGTTCTCATGGTTTAATTATGTTTTCTTTCACACTTTTAGTATGATTTTGACATTGTGGGATGCATGTTAATGGTAAATAGATTTTGGGATATTATGGATTCCCCAAATTACTTGGTTATGGTTTTGAAACTTATGTGCCCTCAACCTATTTGTTAAAATGCCAATGAAAATGATTTTTTCACATTGTTTTACTACTCTTGATATCTTTGCATTGCATAAATTGTAATGGAACCTGAATTGGCCTGGTTGATTTTAAATAGTTTGGAATGGCTTTGGTGGCTATGGTTTTGGTTTAATTGGAAACTTTGGAGTCAACTTAGTTTAATGTTTTTGGTATGGCATAAAAGGATAGACTTGCAAGCTCTAACTTTTCTATGATGATACCAATAGTTAATGCCTAAACAAAAGACTCTATGGTAAATAGTTTGAATGTGTAATTGGTTTTAATATGGGCTTAATGAGGGTTGTGTTAGCAAGGCCGTGGAAGGTAGAGGTCCCGAGGGGACCAATTTTGGAAACTCATGTTTGCCGATATTAGGTTTGGTCATGGTAACAGTATGCGTGATGTCACACTTTATATTTTGGTAGATGTACTAGTCATCTCAGGATTTTCTCTGGTTCGTGTGGCTAACACGTACCGAGGCCCTTTCAACAAGGGAAGATGAACCCATCTAGCCTATGGGTGGACATTTAGGATGGCAGAGCAACACACCCCAGGTTAATATTTGTAATACATTCTAAAACCGATTCTCTATCCCAAAATGGTATATATATGTATGCATATAATTGCATATGGTTATTTGATTTGATTTTTAATAATGGCATTATTTTATCTTTACCCCTGAGTACATTCTAGCGTTCACTCCGCTAACCATCATCGAGCACTGTATCCCCACGCAATGCAAGAATCAGCCATACTACCATTCCTCTTGCTCAATGACTTGGATTCGGGGATAGCTTTGAGTCAGATTGAAATTGTGAGCTTCCATACTCCGGAAGAAACCATTTCATGTTATGAACTTCTTTTCATTATTTTTATTTCTTAGATTTTTGTTTTGGCTATGGTCGGGGGCATGTCCTGACCGGATGTTACTTAATTTTGGATATAGGCTTTGTCGGACTACTAGAGGCATGGGTGGTTTCGGTATTGGTGTTAACTTTGGTATTGGTGTTAGAATTATGGTTGGCACCAGTTGGATTTAGTGAGGTTGTTGGATTATAAATATATACTTTTATTTGATGTCTTTGAATTATTATTGCTTTATCTTATTATATGTTTGTAATTTATACGACATAGGGAGCAGGGCAGTTAAGGTTGGGTATTGGGGTGGTCTTCGATCCTGGTTAGACTTAAGATGCCCGACATGATTAGGCCTAGATTTGGGTTGTGTCAAATTGGTATAAGTGCCCTAGGTTCATGGTTAATTAGGAGTCCACAAACCCATGTTGAGTAGAGTCTCTTTTAAGGGAGTGCAGTTTTCCACACTCATAAGGGAGAGGCTACGAGGCATTTAGGAATATTTCTCTTTCTTGTGTTCTATTTTCAAGCTATAGAGTCTAAGGTCATGAAATCTTATCTAATACTCGTTAGTTTGCCTTTCAGATCATGCCTCCCAGATGATCTAAAGTTCATGAAAACTCCTCTGTCCCACCCGAGGATAATATTTATGGGACCCATCTTACTACGGGGTTCAAACCTAGTCTAGGGTCCCAATTCCTAACTGCCCTCCTGGAGTTCCATCGATTTTCTTTAGTCCTTCTCGAGCTCCTCAGGTTGATATGATGAATGCTGATTTTAATCACTCTATCCATATGTTGTGCAGTTTGCTGCTTCTCTGGCTGAGCGAGTTGCTTTTATTACTCCATCTTCTGAGGCTATAAGGGTTTGCCAATTCTTGAGGTTGAATTCTCCAACCTTTACTGGTGTTAAGGAAGAGGAGGATCCTCAAGGTTTTTTGGATGAGATAGAAAAGATCTTGCGTGTTATGCATGCCATAAATATAGAGGGCATGGATTTTTCCACCTACCAGCAAAAAGATATAGTGTACCAGTGGTATGAGGAATGAGATCAGTCAAGGGGTGATGATTTTGAGTTAGCCCTGATGGAGTATTTTTCTAATGCTTTCCTGGACCGCTTCTTTCCTCAAGAGCTAAGGGAAGGGAAGGCAAAAGAGTTTTTTAATTTTAAAGTAATATAAGATAACAGTCAAGAAGTATACCTTAAAGTTTCACCAGTTATCTTGATACATTTTGAAATTAGTTTCTAGCATAAGGGATAGAATAAAGAAGTTCACTTCTAGGTTATCTCGAGACTTGATTTTAGAGAGTATGGATACCTTGTTTAATAAGGACATGGATATCTCTAAGTTGGTTGTGTACATCCAGTAGAGAGAGAAAGAGAAGAAGAAGTAGGTTAAGATAGGAGAGTGGAAAAGCAAGAAGTTTAGATTTTTTAAGTAGGGTGGTGCCCAACAGTCGAGTGGTGGGGATGGTAAGAAGTGGCCCAACAATAAGTGGGGCAATTCTGGGTCTTACTTGATGGCTAGTGATCTCTACCCAAACCTATTGGGTGAAAAGCGTTTCCATGGTAGCGATACCAGGGTGACCAATCTCAGTCTTTCAGGGCCCAGTTAGCTTCATCATATCCTCTCTGCAGATTTTTTGGTTGATTACATCAGGGTTACTATGATGAACAAAAGGCAAGTGCTTCAACTGTGGTCATCTAGGTCACATGGTTTCAATTTTTCCAGTGGCCAAGGTTGCTTTAGGGACAAACAAGGTTAAAGTTTCCTCTTCACCAGCTCCAGCACTAAAGGGTGCACCATTTAGCTCTGGCACTAGTCAGAACTATGTCTATGCTCTTACTACACACCAGTAGTTTGAGGAATCCCATGATATCGTGACTGGCATATTTAAATTCATTTCCCATGATATGCATTATTTACTTGATTCGGTGTCCACTCTCTATTATGTGCCCTATTTATGGTTGTGCATTTTGGTTTTGGTCTCGAGTGTATTTTGAGCTTTTTTCTATTTCTACTCTAGTGGGTGACTCTATGTTGGCTAGAAGATTCTATAGGGGTTGTATGGTGTCTGTGGGTGGTAGGGAGACTGGTTGATCTCTTTGAATTAGATATGGTTGATTTCAATTTCAAATTATGGATGGATTTATTGCACTCGTGCTATGCTTCTCTAGATTATCGAACCAATAAGGCTATTTTTAAATTTTATAATGAGTCTGTTATTGAGAGGGAGGGTCATATCTCCTAAGGGAAAGTTTATATCGTATCTTAGATCTCGTAGATTCATCTCCAAGGGGTATCTTTATTATCTGGTCTGAGTTAAAGATTTTAACTCGGAGGGTCCTTCCTTGCATTCTGTCTCGGTGGTGAATGAATTACCTGAGATTTTTCTTGATGACCTTCTTGGTGTACCTCCTGGTAGGAAGATTGATTTTAGGATTGATCTTGTTCTGAATACTTATCTAATTTTTATTCCTCCATATAAAATGGCTCCGGCTGAGTTGAAAGAGCTTAAGGAGCAACTAAAGGATATTTTAAAAAAGGGTTTCATCCATCCTAGTATGTCCCCGTGGGGTGTACTAGAGTTATTCATATGTAAGAAGAATGGTTTCATTCATATGTACATAGAATATCGGTAGTTGAATAAGTTGACGATAAAGAATAAGTATCATCTTCTAAGGATAGATAATTTGATTGATTGGCTTCAGGGTGCCAAATTTTTTTTCCAAGATTGATTTTTTATCTGGGTATCATCAAGATTAGGGAAGTGGATATCCCTAAGACTGCCTTCCAAACTTGGTATGGGCAGTTTGAGTTTCTGGTTATGTCTTTTGGGTTGACCAATGCCCCGACAGCATTCATGGATTTGAGGAACTGAGACTTCCATGATTTTTGGATTTATTTATTATTTTGTTCATAGATGATATTTTGGTGTATTCTAAGAGCAAAGTGGATCATGATAATCACCTCCGCATTGTATTGATACCCTGAAAGATTAATTATTGTATGCTAAATTTTCAAAATGTGAATTTTGGCTGTACGCTGTCACTTTTATGGGTGATGTCATTTCTAGTGAAAGGATCATGGTAGATCTGCAGAAAGTTGTTGCGGTTAAGAAGTGGCCTAGACCCACGACTCCAATTGATAGTCGGAGCTTCTTGGGTTTGGCTGGTTACTACATGAGGTTTATGGAGAGTTTTTCAACTATAGCTTCCCCGTTGACTAAGTTAACTTAGAAAAGTTGAAGTTGTTATGGTTGAATTCTTGTGAGGGTAGTTTTGAAAAGCTGGAGAATAAGCTAACGTCGACTTCAATCTTGACTTTGCCCATAGGCACTAATAGATTTATGGTCTATTGTGATACATCCCATGTGGGGCTTGGTTATGTATTGATGCAGCATATTAAGGTGATGGTTTCTGCCACTAGACAGTTGAAGGTGCATGAGAAGAACTATTCAACTCATGACTTAGAGTTCTTAGCTGTGGTGTTTGCATTAAAGATCTAGAGACACTATTTGTATGGAGTGTATATGGATATCTTTTCTGATCATAAGAGCCTAAAATATATGTTTAATCGGAAAGATCTTAACCTCAGGCAGATGAGATGGCTTGAGCTACTCAAGGATTTTGACATGAGTCTTAGCTACCATCCAAGTAAGGCTAACATGGTTGTTGATGCTCTTAACAAGTTTTCCATGAGAGTCTGGCTCATGTGGATGAAGGGAAATGGAAGTCGGTTAGAGAAATTCACCATTTTTCAAACCTTGGAGTTCGTCTCTTGGACTCTGGGAATGGTGGTGTGTTTGTACAAGAGGTGGCGTAGTCGTTGCTTGATGCGGAGATAAAGGAGAAGTAAGTGTTGGATCCTGTCTTGATAAGTATCAAGGGTACCATAGGTGGGCAAAAGGATTGTCTTTAAGATTTTTGGTAACAGCACCTTATGGTACCAAAGGAGGTTATGTATTCCCGATATAGATGGTTTGCAAGAGTGAATCTTGGTTGAGGTTCATGAGTCGCGCTATGCTATTCATCCTAGTTCAACAAAAATATATGATGACCTCAAGAAAATGTATAGGTGGAATAACATGAAGTGGGATATGCCTAGGTTGTAGCTAGATATGTTGTGTGCTAACAAGTGAAGGTTGAGCACATGAGGCTCAGAGGATTGTATCAAGAAATTGAGTTAGCGGTGTGGAAGTATGAAGTGACCAACGTGGATTTATTTACCGGTCTTTCTCGATCATGGAATCAGTTCAAATTGATTTGGGTCCTCATGGATAGGATGAGTAAGTCTGCTCACTTTTTGCCAGTGAGGACTAATTTCTCAGTTGAGGATTATGCAAGGTTGTATCTCCAAGAGATTTTAAAGTTACATGGAATACCTATTTCTATAATCTCATATCGCGGTGTGTAGTTTTCATCCACTTTTAGTGGTCGTTTCAGAAAGGTTTGAGGACTAAGGTAAGTCTTAGTACTGCTTTTCACCCGTAGTTGGATGGATAAGCAGAAAGAACTATTCAGACATTGGAAGATATGCTTAGAGCTTATGTGATTGACTATGATGGTAGTTGGGTTGAGCATTTGCCTTTTATTGAGTTTACCTATAATAATAGCTACCACTTAGCATTGGAATGGATCCGTTTAAGGCATTGTATGGTAGTAGGTGTAGATCTCCTATTGAGTGGTTTGAGGTTGGTGAGGCAGAGCTGTTTGGCCCGAATTTGGTTCACCAAGCTATGGAGAAGGTGGAGATTCAGGATAGGTTTAAAGCTGCCCAAAGTTGTCAATAATCTTATGTGGATGTAAGTCAAAGAAAGTTAGAGTTTGAGGTTGGAGATAGGGTGTTCTTGAAGGTATTATCTCATGAAGGGAGTGATGCAGTTTTAGAAGAAGAGGAAGAAGCTTAGTCCCAGGTATGTCGATCTGTACTTGGTTTTGAGGAGGGTTGGCTATGTTGTGTAAGAGTTAGAGTTTCCTTCTAGTTTTAGCTCCATTCACTCGGTATTCCATGTTTCCATGTTGAAGAAGTGTATGGGTGATTCATCATAAATTATGTCTATCAAGGATATTAGTTCTTCAAATTCTGTCTTACAAAGAAGTCCTTATTGAAATCTTGGATTGGGAGGTTTGTCAGTTGCAGACCAAGGACGTAGCTTTGGTAAAGTTTCTACAAAGGAACCATAAGGTTGAGTACGAGTGGCTCACTAAGAGCCGTAAGGATAGGTTTCGAGTCATTGGTAGAAGTCGGATATTATCCAGTGTCCAATCCCTTGGGTTCTGTCTTGGATACGATTGGACCATATGTGTCGTATGGTTTGGTCATGAGTGGGGATCAGGGAGTCTTATGGTGGATAGTGTATGGGTTTTAACTCACTATTTTGGTGATGACTTAATGGTACGAGTCGTATGTTGTGGTCATGAGTCACGGGGTAAATCGTAACCACCTATGGTGATTTTGTAGTTTTAAGTTGGGGTATTTTGGACACTTTCCCTTCTTAATTCCCTTTGATAACACGACATAAAAACCCTTTTGGGACTTCATTAACCTATTATTCCCAATAAAATGCTCTTAAAATCTCTCTCAAACTCTCTCTTAAACAAAAGGCTAAGGTTCCATCAAGATAATTAGTTAAGGCTCTAAAGGGTGGTTTCTCTCCATCTTCCTTAGAGTCTAAGGCATGTTAATCCTCCCTCATTGTTATTTTACATTGGTCATATGTTTTAATGTATGATTTTCATGATATTGTTATGGTTTGAAATACTGGCTGGGGTTTTTTGATATTCATGGTTGAATAATGGTTCTCATGGTTTAATTATGTTTTCTTTCATGCTTTTAGTATGATTTTTACATTGTGGAATGCATGCTAATGGGAAATGGATTGGGTATTATGGATTCCCCAAATTACTTGGTAATGGTTTTAAAACTTATATGCCCTCAACGTATTTTCTAAAATGCCAATGATAAGGATTTTGTTATATTGTTTGAATACTCTTGATATCTTTGCATTGCATAAATGGTAATGGAACCTGAATTGGTCTCGTTGATTTTAAATGCTTTTGAAAGGCCTTGGTAACCATCGTTTTGGTTTAATTGAAAACTTTGGTGTCAACTTAGTTTAATGGTTTTGGTATGGCATAAAAGGATAAACTTGCAAGCTCTAATTTTGGTATGATGATACCAACGATTAATGCCTAAATAAAAGACTCTGTGGTAAATGGTTGGAATGTGTAATTGGTTTTAATATAGGCTTAAAGAGGGTTATGTTAGCAAAGTTGTGGAAGGTGGAGGTCCCGGGGGAGCAATACTAGAAACTCATGTTTGCTGATGTGAGGTTTGTTCATGGTGACCGTGTGCATGATGTCACACTTTATATTTTGGGAGTTGTACTATTCATCTCAGGTTTTTCTATGGCTCGTGCAGCTAACATGCATCGGGGCCCTTTCAGTAGGGGGAGCTGAACCTATATAGCCCGTGGCTTGACATTTAGGACGATAGAGCTACACAACCCAGGTTATCATTTTAAATGTATCCTAAACTCGGGTTCCTTTCCCGGCATGGTATATATATATATAGGTGTGTGTATAATTTTATATGGTTATTTGATTTGGTTTCTAATAATAGTATTATTTTATCTTTACTCCTGAGTACATGCTAGCGTTTACTCCGCTAACCGTTGTATCTCACGTGATGTAGGAATCGGCCATACTACCATTCCTCCTACTTAGTGACTTAGATTTGGGGACAACTTTGAGTCAGATTAAAATGGTGAGCTTCCAAACTCTGGAAGACTCCATTTCACGCTATGGACTTATTTTCATTATTTTTATTTCTTGGATTTTGGTTTTGGCTATGGGGGTGTGTCCCGATCGGATGTTAATTGATTTTTGTTAGAGGCTTTGTCGGACTACTATGGGCAGGGCAGTGTCGGCATAAGTGTCAGCCTTAGTATTGGTATCGCATTAGGATTTCCACCAGTTGAATATTTGATTGAGTTTGTTGGATTATGAATATAGACTTTATTTAGTGTCTTTGAATTATTATTGCTTAATTTTGTTATATGTTCGGAATTCATCTGACATAGGGAGCAGGGTGATTACCGTTGGGTATTGGGGATGGTCTCCGATCCTGGTTAGACTTTAGATACCCTACACAACTAGGCTCAGGTTTGGATCGTGTCATGCTAATTTCAGTAAAACCCGATGGTTTATTCATACAGTTCAAATCTGGCAATTGATGATAATATTGATGACATGAGTTCCAGTTCAAATAAAGCAAATGATGGTAATGATGATGATGTTATTGAGTTTTAATTATATGATATAGTATGGATGGATTCATTGTTATGTCTTGATATACGATAAATTTACAAAACTTTGGTTATTTACTTTCCTTAATTGCATCCTTAGAGCTTATAGGGGCCCGCATTAAGTTATTTACTTTTTTGCACATACTGGGTTATGGGGGCTAGTCTTGTAGTATTAATTGTGATTTCTTTCATATTATGTCTATTTTGATTATTTATTTTCAGTTTTGGAACTTATTTCTAGGTTTTCCCTTTTACCTTGACTTAGCTTATTTATCTTGCATTTTTATCATATTTATATCATGATTTGCCTCAGTTGGCCGATGATACCTACTGAGTACCCGTGATTTTGTACCCATACTATACTTCTATACCTTTTTAGTGTAGATTCGAGTACTAGTGGTTGTCGCTGACATGACAATCATGATGAGTTAATTTTGGAGATAGGGTGAGCTCTCAGAGTCGGAGTTTTCCCTTTTTTCTTCTATTATCTTGTCTAGTCTTTTACTATTCGAGACAGATTTGTGTTTAACTATTTCTATACTTGTGTGTTCCTTTTGTAGTAGCTTTTGTAACGACACTACTTGGTTGTGGGGTGGTTGTTGATGTTTTTTCTATCTTTTAGACTACCATTATTGTCTTATATTATCATAAGTCTTTGATTGTTGATTTCCAGCTTTTAGTTCATTTTCCACAAAATTATCCCATTGATTATAGCTATGAACAATGGTTTGACCTACCTACAGGCGAAATAAAGTAGGTGTCATCATGAATCGTAAATCAGGTCATGATATACAACTTCTATTTTCAAAGAATTAATTTTAAAGTTAAG
Organism: Capsicum annuum; assembly: GCF_002878395.1. NCBI lineage: Eukaryota > Viridiplantae > Streptophyta > Magnoliopsida > Solanales > Solanaceae > Capsicum > Capsicum annuum. The sequence goes on along the minus strand of NC_061117.1, from coordinate 88,420,678 downwards.
AAAGGTGGGAATAAATCCTCTTTTTAGAAAATAGTAGTAAAACCAAGGTTTAACCGAAATCATACCACTAAGTAAGTATAAATGTGCCTAAATATATGCATGCCATCACTAGTATCCAAACAATACAACTATAAGTGTCTACACATCTACAACTATATCCAAGTTCTTTCTATATATAAAGTACTAACCTAGTGTCCAAATAGTATCATGACTACGGCCTCAGGCCCAACAATATATATAAATTAACAAATACCAACACTGTAATTTGAGAAACTAAGGTGCTATTAGAAGGACGTAATCAGGGAAATACTATCAACTTAATAATTAATATGGTTATTCTTATACTAAAGGTTCATTCATGTCAATCTATGGTCAAGCAAGTTCAGGATTTGGTGTAATAGGATCCAATAACCATAACAAGTATTCTAGACTAAGGTTCAGGTTAAATTTTTATTCTAAATCCCCTAGATAGGTCAAGTGATGAAATTACTATGTATGAACATATCCTATAATCCCTACCTAGTGTGCAATATATGCATTATACCATCTCATAGAGAAAAGTAAGTCAAAGTCTACCTCAATTTCATCTTTGTCCCATGATCTCAAAAATGGCATCGCACTATCGAAGTCATAATCTGCAAGTTAATAGGAGTAAATAATATCCATATTGCTACATAATATATTGGGTCAAAATTCAGATCTAAAATGGCCTTGTGGGAGCCACATGTGAAATCCTAAAATTAGGCCCGTTATTGGGTCCTGCGTTACTCAAGAAACTTGTGCCGAAAATTTGAGCACAATCCAAGCTTAATATCTTAGTCAAATCAGTCTTAATGTAAGAGTAAAACAAAGGTTTAATGGAGGAATTAAGAGAGAGAAAGCTCAAAACTTATGAGATTCGGATGAGGTGAAGAGAAGTTCCCATGATCAACCCGAACCTAAACCAATATTCCAAAACTGATTTTAGAGATCAAAGAATATTTAAAGAGGTTTGGAATTAGGGTAAAATGATTTGGGTCGAAGGGGGTTCAAGCCTAAAATGGAAAAATTTTGGTTGTCGTTGTAACCATTTGGTCGCAATGGTGCTATAGGAGCCACCCGGGTTGCCCTCTTTCTTTCCAGCCTTTCCATCCCATAGTCAACCTTGCCAAGGCGATGGCACCAGAAACTAGAAATTTCCCAAACTTCATTTGGGTGTTCCGGGACCATTCAGAACCCAGTGGATACAAACAGACTATGCTAACCCATAAAGATGGAATTTAGACTCAACAAAACCCAAATGAGGTCTTTTTAGCAAAATATGGGCACAAACCACATATGCCATTTTAACCTACTTCCGCTAAGTAAGTCCAAAATCCTCAGGACTTGGACCAAGGGTCCTCCTAGTCTACCATTGATGCTCCGGAGTTGATAGTGTTGTTTTAATTCCCATCCGAGTCTATTTATTATGAGTTTTGTTATGAGACCAATTTCTTAACAACAAAAGCTCCAAAATAAGAAAATGAGCTAAAACCATATAAATGGTCCAAAAATCAAACCGACAGTTTTGACAAGTCATAAATAATTGATAGCCACTATAGAAAGGGAAAAATATCAAAAATATGTGAAAATTGAGAAAATAACCTAGAGGGTCATTACATATGTACACTCTCCCTGTTTTTATCCAATATTATTTGGTTGAGTATAATTGATTGAGCCAGATATATTATGTTAGTGAGTTTTCTTCATAAATGACTTTTCTTACTGTTGATCATAAAATAAATTATGTTGACTCACCTAGATTAATGTGCCTACCTGATATTTAGTAAATATATTGGTCGTTGTGTTGGGCTACCCTGATAGGATTAAGTATATAATTGCTGGATTTAGTTTTCTTGGAGTACCTTGGGAAGTTGGGTTGGTGTTCTCACCATCACTTTGGATAAGGTTCGGTTATCGACGATTCTTGTTGAGTACATATGTTTCATACTCATTCTTACTTTTCTTTTCTTTTTTTTATCTTTTGCACCCTGTGCAGTTATTGGTTCAAGTAGTAGATCGTAGATTTTTTTCATTCAATATTGATGATTGTGAATATTGCTTAGATCGAAGTAGTGACTAATGAAATTCAAAGCTTACTAGAACTCTCTTTTATCTATATTATGCTTTATTCGCATCTAAGATACTATAGTTTGGTGATCTCATTTTGTATTTAGAGGTTTGTACTAGTGAGAACAAGAACTAGATATATCTAAATTGCTATTTCTTCTTTAGTTATTTGGATTTATCTTTCTTCCTCTCTTCCGTTTCTGATTTACTTGACTATTGAGTTTAGGATTGGGACAGGCTTACTTGTCTGAAGGATATGACAAGTGCCATCACGTACCTATTTTAGATGATGACAGGATGAGTATTTAATAGATGTAATGTTAAAAAGTTTTTAATAGATTGAGAAATCTAGGCTATGGCAGAGAAGACGAAGGAGGGTGAGGTTGATTTTGCTGGATAAGATGATTTGGGTTTGCGAGAAATTCTCCTCATCATCTTCAATCAATTACTATCAATTTGGAGTGTCTTTGATAAGAGGTATACTAACAATGTGAACTGAAAACATTGAGGATTTTACACAACCAAAGAAAGGGTTGCTTTTTAAACCAGGGACTAAATTTAGGAATAGTAGATCGAGAATGTCTGATTGTAAGAAGGGTGGAAATTCTAATTGAATGACTGAGACTCCATCAGATTCATCTTCTAGATTCTTTATAAACTGATTAATTCCCCTTTTTATAATTATTTGGGGAAAATGCCAAATGTCAAAACTTTATTGACAACTTTTTTTACTCAAAATTTACTATTTAAGGATTATTTTGGAGAGAAATGACAAATATTATTCAACACTTTACATGTCATTCGTGAGTGAAAAATATATTAATAAAAAGTGTCAAAATAATACAGCAGGATTCTATATAAGGTGTTTAAAATGAACAATGCCTAGTTGAAGTATCTTAATGAAGGTTGGTGCCAACTTTGGGGGATCTTCGATGGGTTCTACCAAACTTAAGGCATCAAATGAACATGTAATCTATTATATATGATTTATATCGGTCTCTTTTGTTGAATTCAGTTGTCTCAACTTTTATTTTTTTCTTTTTATCATTTCTCTTTTTTTTTTCTTTTTTTTTCATTTTTCTCAAACTTTGTTTTTATTCTTTTTCTTCTCATGTTTGTTCTTCTCAATCTTTTTTTTTCTTTTTTTTATTTTTTATTCTTCTCTTTTTTGTTTTCTTTTTTTTTTCCTCAATCTTTTTTTTCCCTATTTTGTTTCTTTTCTCTGCTTTCTCAAATTCTATTGTATTTTATTAATAAATAGAAAGCAGGATAATCTACAAAGGGATCTTTTTTCTTTGGTATCAAAGTAAAATTAAGGGCATGCTTGTTGTTTAGAAGTCTTTTGAGATAAGTCTTGACTCTAAGCCAAAAGTTATAGAACATCTCATAAATTGACACAATGTGGTAAAGTGTCAAGTTCTGCACGTAGGGCATAACTTGTTGTTTCAACCTTAAGTCATGTCTTTCCTCTAAGGCAAGATTTATAGAACATCTCATAAATCAAGGTACAATGTGATAGTGTCAACACTTGCCCATTGGGCGTAACTTATTTTTAAGGGAGGTTCTTGGTCTAAGTCTTGTCTTATAGGCAACACTAATCACATAAATTAAGACACAATATGATAGTGTCAACTCTTGTCCAGGGGCATAAATTGTGGATTAAGTTTTTCCTCTAAGGCAAGGGCTATAAAACATCTCATAAATCAAGACACAATGCGGTAGTGTTAACTTTATCCCATGGGACATAACTTGTTATTTGAAAGTCCTTGAACTAAGTCGTGCCTCTAAGGCAAGAGTTATAGAACATCTCATAAATCAAGACATAATGTGATAGATTCAACTCTTACCTATAGGACATAACTTGTTGTTTAAAAGTCTTTGATTTATAAAACATCTCATAAATTAAGAGACACTGTGATAGTGTCAACTCTTTCCCATGGAGCGTAACTTGTTGTTTAAAATTCCTTGGGTTAAGTCTTTCCTCTAAGGCACGAGTTATAGGGCATCTCATAAATCAAAATAAATACGGTAGTGTCAGTTCTTACCCATGGAGTGTAACTTGTTGTTTTAAAGTCCTTGGGTTAAGTCATGCATCTAAGGCAGGAGTTATACAATATCTCATAAATCAAGAGACAATGTGGTAATGTTAACTCGTTCTAATGAGTCGCAAATTATCACGTGAAATCCCTTGGTCAAAATCTTGCATCTAAGGATAGAGTTAAATAGTACCTCATAATTCAATACACAATGTGGTAGTATCAACTCTTCCCATAGGGCATAACTTTTTATTTGATGACTCATGGGGCTTAATTTGTTGTTTGAAAGTCCTTGGATTAAGTCTTGCCTCTAAGAAAAGAGTCATACAACATCTCATAAATCAAAACACAATGTGGTAATGTCCACTCTTGCCCATGGGGCACAAATTATTTCTAGAAAGACTTTGGTCTAAGTATTTCCTGTAAGGGAAGAGTTATAGAGTACCTCACAAGGCATGGGGCATAACTTGTTATTTGATGATCCTTGAGATAAGTCTTGAGGCAAGAGTTATAGAGTATTTCATAAGTAAAATATACAATGTGGTAGTGTTGACTTTTGCCCAATATATGTAACTTGTTGTTTGAAAATATTTGGGATAAGTCGTGCCTCTAAGGAAAGAGATGTAGAACATCTCATAAATCAAGACATAATGTGGTAATGTCAACTCCTTCCATGAAACGTAACTTGTTATTTGAAAATCCTATATCTTTCCTCAAAGGAAAGATTTATATAACAGATCATAAATCAAGATACAATTTGGTAATGTTAACTTTTGCCCATGGGGTGTAACTTGTTTGGCAGAAGTCGAAGAAAAGGAAAAAAAAGTTGCGAAAGAAAAAATGAAGAAAAATATTTAAAAGAAAAAAAATAAAAATCAAAGAAAAAAAAGAAATTATAGAAGTCGAGAGGAGAAACGGAGAAAAATAAAGGTTGAGAAAAAAAAAACAAAAATAAAGGTTGAGAAAAATTAAAAATGGAAAAAAGAAAAAAGAATTTTAAATAAAATAGGAGTTGAGAGGAGAAATAGAAAAAAAAGTGATAAAGCCCCGAATTTGGTACTCGAAATACTACACGGTGCTCATGACACCGAAGGACCACACGCTAACCCATGACTGATATTTATACCTGCACACTTTATAACATACTAAATATAATGCGAAAATGGAGGCTGAAAGGTCATAAGGCTCAAAACTGCATGACTGATAAAATATAACATCTGAGTGGGGTAATAGAATACCCAAAACTGAAATACTATCTGAACATACTGTAGTCTGAAAAACATCTAAAACATAAGTGTCTGGATAAGGAGTTGATGGGATATGTCCCCAACTAACTCCAACTTATAAATTAATTAATGAGATAATAAATAAATGATCATGTCCTCAAAAGATGAGGACTCACTGCTAACTCTGATTGCTGAGACTGGAATGCTACTGATGCTCTGGAGCTCGTGCTTCTGAGCCTATGGTATAAGACACCATAGCATAAATGGGTCAGTACTTTGAATGTACTGGTATGCATGAAAGGTAGGCTGAATGCATGGGGTTCATATGCATGAACAATACTAGCTAACTGACTAATATGAATGTGAGAATACATGCATGAATGCATGGTAACTATATCTGAGATCATGATAACATGACTTTACTAATAACTAACATGACTGATAACTGAATTCTGATGACTGATATAACTGTGACATGAGTGACTATATCTGACAGTCCTGAATCTGATGAAACTAGCTGAGTTTCATACTGTTCTGAGTTGACTGTATCAGAAAGTCCTAAAATTTGAAGAACTATCTGAGTTCTTTTACTGGGACTGATTGACTGTATCTAACTGTCCTGATTCTGTAACATAAAACTGTGGGAAGTAGTAATCCAACCGACTTGCCCCTGGTATGCCATTATGGCTGAGTTGGGGTCCAATCTGTAACCCCAATTAGAAGGGTGTCAATACCGCGCCACTGGTAAGGACAAGTGTGGGTGACCCTCATCTGATAGTGTCCCCTTTTCGATAATGATTGGGCCCTAATCCAACAGTGCTTACCCAGCTCATCAACCTTCATCTGACAGTCTTGATGTCTCAACCTATGCTGGCTACATAGTTCTGGAATGCTAGGATGACTTCTAAGAATCAAACCCTCATCTGACAGTGTATGTTCCTATCCTTGGTTTCACTCGGTGCTAATTCCTACTCCCATCTGAATAGACATTGATCATGGATTACTGAATTGTACTGGACTGAATTAACTGAGCTCCGTTGACTGACGGAATAGTACTGAGATTACTATATTATTGAGCTTTCCTGAATCACATGACTGATTGAGCTCTATAGATCATGGCTTGACTGAGGATATCGTGAAAACATGACACAGACTCTAGGCACACAACTATCTTTTTCAGTACAAGTACCCCTAGGACTCAATAGAAGAAAACTGATAAAGCATGACTTTCTTGAGTACAGGACCAACATCAACAATACATAATCCATTGGCTAAGACATTTCATCAAACACTTGACATACATAACTTGTACATGAATGAAGATTTCATATTATCATACTAGTATGGCACTTTTCCTTCACATAGGCATTTAATCAAACATGGGGGGAGCATGCTATGGTTATACAATCATCAACACATCTAATAATCAAGGATACATCAATCAACTTTTGAATTGAATGGTTTATCATGAATACCGTGTAATTTCTCACATACTAGAATCAATTCTTGTAATTAATAGTCTATAACATGGAATGAAACCAAACAACAACATGAACATCACTTTTAATTCAATCAAATCATGAACATTCGTAAATATACAAATCTTTGATTTTTAAAAGAGATTCTTGAGCTTCATGGGTGAAAGTTACCCATGAATCAACATATGACATACCTTAGTCCTTGATTTAGTGAAGATTGATGGAGAGACTTTCTTGAAATTGAATCCCCAATTGAAACCCTAGCTTGTTTTTGAGAGAAAATTGAGAGAAACTAGTATATTTTAGGTTCTAAACCAGTATATCATGCAATCCACGATGACCCAAATCAAACCAAACTAATTCTAAAACTGAGAAAGACCGGTAATGAAATCTATATTAATTATCCCTTACTTCTATAAAGGCAACTCAATCTCTTGAGTCAACTCACCGGGCCTTAAGTGCTCAACCTTTACTTGTTAACCCACCATACATTTAGACACAAAACTGGCCACATCTCACTTCATATTATTCCACCAATAAATCTCCTTAAGATCATGATACATCTACGTCGAACTAGGATGAATGACATTACATGACTCAAGATCCTCGGCCAAGATCCTCTCTCACAACCTATTACATCGGGAACACATAATTTGCCTTGGTATATCAAGATACCATCGGCACCAACCTCAAAATCTATAAACTTTTGTTGTCCCACATCCCCTTTAATCTTCATTAAGACAAGATCCAATACTTATTTCTCCTTTATCTCAGCAATAAGATATGACTTTGCCACCTCTTACACAAATACACACCATCCTCAGAGTCCGAGAGACGAACTCCAAGGTTAGTTAAATAATGAATATCTTTCACCAAATCCCACTCATCCTCATCCACATAAGCTAGAATCCCCATGGATAACTTGCTAAGAGCATCAGCAACCACATTAGCTTTACCTTTGCGATAGTGGAGACTCATGTCATAGTCTTTTAGCAACTCAAGCTACCTTCTCTGCCTGAGATTCAACTCCTTCTGGGTGAGTACATATTACAGGTTCTTATGATCAGAAAAGATATCTATATGGACTCTATACAAATAGTGACTCTAAATCTTTAATGCAAACTCTACAGCCAACAACTCCAAGTCATGAGTCGGATAATTCCTCTCATGAACTTTCTACTGCCTAGAAGCTTAGGTCACCACCCTACCATACTGTATTAACACAAAACCCAATTCCATACACGACGCGACATAATAGACAAAAAAACCATCATTACTCTCGATCAGGGTCAAAACTGAAGTTGAAGTCAACTTATCTTTCAGCTTTTCAAAACTACCCTCATAACTATCAGACCATAAGAACTTCACCTTCTTCTGGGTTAACTTAGTTAGCAGGGCAGCTATGGTCGAGAAACTCTCCACAAATATCCTATAATAATTAGCTAAACCCAAGAAGTTCCAAGTATCGGTTTGATTCGTAGACCTAGGCCAGTTCTTAACCACTGCAACTTTCTGCGAATTCGTCATGATCTCTTTACTAGAAATGACATGACCCAACAAAGTAACAGTCTTTAACCAGATTTTGCACTTTGAAAACTTAGCATATAATTGTTGATATTTTAAGGTTTGTAACACAATATGGAGGTTATCGACATGATATATCTCACTCTTGGAATACACCAGAATATCATCTATAAACAAACAAATCCAAAAACTGACGAAAGACCTTATTCATCAAGTCCATGAATGTCGTTCGGGCATTAGTCAAACCAAAAGACATGACTAAGAACTCATAATAACCATACTGGGTTGGGAAGGCAATCATAGGGATATCCACCTCCCTAATCTTTAGCTGATGATAACCCGACCTAAGATCAATCTTATGGAAATATCTAGCAACTTGAAGCTGGTCAAGCAAATCATTAATCTAAGGAAGAGGATACTTATTATTCACCGTAACCTTATTCAAGTATTGGCAGTCGATGCATATTCGAAGGGAACCATCCTTCTTACATACGAACAAAATAGACACACCCTATAAAGACACACTAGGATGGATAAAACCTTTTTCAAAGAGGTCCTTCAACTTCTCCTTAAGCTTTTTCCACTCAGCCGGAGCTATTCTATATGGAGAGATTGAATTAGGATGAGTGTTCAGAACAAAATCAATCCCAAAGTCAATTTCCCTAACGGGAGACACTCCAAGAAGATCATCAGGAAAAACCTCTGGGAATTCATTAACCATGGGAATGGAATGTAAAGAAGGACTCTTCGAGCTAGAATCTTTAACTCAGACCAAATGGTAAAGACATCCCTTAGAAATCAACTTTCGCACTTTAAGATTTTATATGAACCTTCCCTTAGGCACTAGAGAACCCCCTTCACTCTCAATAACTGGCTCACTAGGGAAATTAAACATGACCGTACAGGTTTGACAATCTAAGGAAGTATAGCGTGAATGCAACCAATCTGTTCCTAATATGGCATCAAAATCAACAATATCTAGCTCTATTAGATCTACCAGAGTTTCTCTACTCCCAACAGATACCATACAACCCCTATAGACTCTTCTACCAACCACAGAGTCACTCACTTAGGTAGAAATAAAAAAGAGATTGAGGATATACTCAGTACTAAAACCAAAATGTGTAGCCACAAATAGGGTCAAATAAGAAAGAGTAGACCTCGTATCAAGCTAGCAATGCACATCACGAGAAAAAAGTCATAACATACCAGTGACGACATCAGGGGATACCTCTGAGTCCTGGCGGGTAGCAAGGGTATACAAATAATTTTGGCCAGTGCCGGTACTAGAAGAATAAGCAGCACCCTTTGGTGCAGGAGATGCTGAAGTGGTAACAGGAATCTTATTTTCCCTAGAAGACACCTTAGAAAGACAATCCCTCTATAGGTGACCAATTTGACCACACCTAAAACACTTATTCCTCCCCTTTTCACAAAACCCATGTGCACCTGAATCTATAAAGAGGATATGATGGAGCGAACTGAGCCCCACCAGCCTGATATTGGGAACCCTGTGCCCTAAACCCACTATCATACTGAGAATAATGATCACCCGATGACTTTGGATAAGGAGAACTAGTCGTAGAGTACAATCTAAAAGTCCCCCACTTCTTATTAGACCACTTTCTACCATCTTTACCACTCTTCAATTGACCTCCACCTTGATGCCTTTCCCCTATCTCTATCTATTTCTTCTTCTCTTCCTCAACTTGTTTCATATACATAACTAATTTGGAGATGTCCATGTCCTTATTCAAGAAGGTAGTCTTACTCTCTAGGATCAAATCACGGGAAAACCTAGAAGAAAATTTTCTCATTCTAGCCCTCATGTTAGACACTAACTCGGGTCCATTCAGGACAACTGATGGAATTTCAAGGCATACTTCTTGACCATCATCCTGTCTTGCTTCAGATTAACAAACTCTTCTGATCTTACCTCTCTCAACTTCTGAGAAGAGAAGTAGTCCAGAAAACCACTAGAGAAATCATCCTACAGTATAGATTCGACATCATCTCCCATAGATAGTTCCCATTCCTCATACCATTTGTATGCTAAGTCGTTCAACTGATAGGCTGGAAATTCTAAACCCTCCACATTAGTAGCATGCATTACTCAAAAGCTCTTCTCTATCTCATCAACAAAACCTTGAGGATCCTCCTCAACACTAACACCAGTAAAATTTGGAGGATTCAACCTCATAAAGTGGCCAACATTTGTGGCCTCAAAAGATGGAGTAACAGAAGATACTTGCTCAGACTGAGAAGCTACCAACTGATCCAACATATGAATGGACTAATGAAATTTTGCATTCCATACATCAGCTTGAGGAGCTTGAGAAGGACTAGAGAGGCCCGATGGAACTCTAGAAGGGCAATTATAAACTGGACCCCTAGACCATATATGTACCTCATAAGTAGGGTGGGTCCCATTAGTATTGTCCTCAAATGGGACAGAGGAGTTTCCATGAGCTTCAGATCATCTGGGAGGCATGATCTTAAAAGAGAACAAATGGGAATTAGTATGCCTCAAGACCTTAGGATCTATAGCATGAAACAGAGAAACAAGAAAAGGAAACATTCACAAATATCCCATAGCCTACCCTTATAAGTGCGGCATGCTACACACCCATAAAATAGACTCTATCGATACGACTTTGTTGGACACCCAATAACGCCAAACCTAGGCTCTGATACCACTTTTGTCACGATCTAAACTAGGGTCTGGCCATGAAGGATATCTCAAGTCCCACATGGATCAGAGATCACCCCTACACCTAACCAAACCAAGCACACCATACCCGAAGGTTGGCTGAATTTTGACATATAAAAAGATAGTGTACAAAAGTCTAAGAAAGTTTTAAATGCATGTCAAAAATCAACCACCGACTAATAACGCTCAAATTACTCTCTTGAATGGGTGTAAGCGATCATTGTCAATATAAAACCCAACTAGGTTGGGGTAGAATCCCACAGGGAATAAGGTGTGAGCTCAAGTTGTTTACAATTTAATTCACTGGTAGTTTACTATTTTCTGAAATGGGGTTTAAGTTTTGCAAATAATTGATTGTCACTTTAAATTTGATGTTTGTAACTAAGATTTTATGAAATAAATAGGATTATGTTCACTAGGGGTTACGGTACATGACAGATGCTAAAATTTACTCAAGACTCTCACAGTGGTTAGGATCACAAGCTATCTTTATCTATGATATGCTCAAATATCTCTCGACCTATTCAAGCGTCTAATTTCCTAATCCTCTCGGACTTAGGGAATCGCTATGCACTGTCCAGATTTTACCTCAGGTTAATCAACCTTATTACAGTGCTGATTATTAAACGAAGCCTTTCTGAGTCCCTGTTGATAATTCACTTCCTACTGTTTATGATTTCTTTCTCAAGCAAACCAAAGTAGGTACGCCTACTGTTTGCAACCAACAGACGTAAATTATAATCTCAAAATTTCCAAGAAATCCTAATACCTATTAAATCTTGAGTATTTAACACCTTATCATAACCTAACCCTAGATCCCATGATCCATGTTACAGGTCTTTAGCCACTCATGATGCAAGAAACAAGTATGAAAATTGAATTCATAACTGAAAGGATTAACTTACAATGATGAAGAAAATCAAAAGTATACTTTGAATTGAATCACGGGGCAAAGCTCCAAAATATTGGTCTTAGAGAAAGAGAGAGAAAAATAGTATCTTCTATCTTATGGGATATGTCAATCGATTATAGAAAACCCTCCAACAAGGCTTTAAATAGTTAAACCTAAAATAAGGAAATAAAATTAAAGTTTCAGATTTTCTCTTAGAATAGATGATGGCGCCCGTGAGGCCTATCAGGAGTTTGACGGCCTATCACGGACGCCGTCAGCTTTTCTGCAAGTTTAGCTTCTACTGCCTAAGGTTGACGACAATGATGACGCCTTATTATCATCTTGGTGGCGTGTCATGAATGTTGTCACAAAACTTCCTACAACTTCCATCTTCTATTTAAGGTTGACGACATCCTTGACAGCATATCACTAGGCTGACGGCGTGTCATGGATTTCGTCAGCCACCCTTTGTTCCTTATTTGCTTCTAATTTTATGCTTTTTACTTCCTTATTTTTGGTTCCCGTTCTTCTCTACTTTTACTGTAAAATCAAACTAAACTAATCAAAAACAACTAAAGTTACTCAAGACTTTGCAATTATTTAGAGTTAAAAGCTTTAAATGTTTTAGCGTAGGCTCACACATTAACGCCCTCAACTTAAACAATTGCTTATCCTCAAGCAACCAGAATATAACCAAGCGTATACAAAGTAAAAGTTGGCAGCTAACTACTCATATCAGTTCAGAATACATGCACCATCTCCAAGGTCAGTCAAATTAAGAGCAACTATGTCTATTATTGAAAACACTCATGCAACTCACGAGGATCAAGATATCACAAAACTTTCATCAATAACAACCCAGCACATACTAGAATCATACTATCCGAACAAGGCAGTGATTAGCAACATACCTAGTGTGCCCTCACAATAAAGAAATCCCTTTTTCACTCATGTCAGAATTTACATACATAAATACAGGAATAAATATAAGACTCACTCTCAAAATAAAGTTCCAACATTGTTCATCAGATGCCATAGGCTTGCCCTTATAGTCAGTACCCAAGTCTTCAGACAGGCAAGTTATGATCACCATAGGGATTTTTTTAAGCTTGTAACGTAGGCTAGGGACTGGTATGATATTCATGGATATTTCAAGTGACTATGCCTCCTTGACAATACTTTAACTCTCAGGGTTTCAACTCTTAACTTTTATTTCTTCTCTCTTTTATTGATCATGCATGCTCAAGATGGATGCGGCCTTTTCAATTATCAGATTATCTTTTTATCATCTTTCACATAGTTTTCTCTTTTCTTATTTCTTTTTTAGTGTGCCCAACCTTTTGTTTATTCATCTTCCTTATTTTACCTCTCTTCGTACGCATTTTGAATCATGCACCTCTATAATAGCCACCCTCAACTTAGGTTGTTTACCTAAGTTAAGGTGCATAGTATCCAAGGAGGATTAGGGCCAAGATAGGTTCATTATGATGTAAACGGAAAGGTAAGAGGTGCTAAAGAAAGAATTAGGCTATTTAGGCTCAAGAAGAGATCAAGGGATATTGTTCACATTAGGAAGGTCATTTAGGCTAAAATGAGATAAAATACAAAAATGGCCTATGATCCTCTCCTAACGCCTATCCTATGACCATGGCAAGACTAGCAGGGTAAGTCTTAGATCAACGCACAACAGGAACTGAGTAAGACCTTATACATGTCACATAAGTATCTCATATATCACTATTTATTTGTTTCATGCACTTGTTTAACATAGGTCATTTGGTTGCCATACTAATGCTACAAAAAGATATATCATGGTCACAATGGATGCAATGCACACAGTACATAATAGATTAGACCAGTGAAGAGGTACTCAAAAATCACAACACAAGCTAACTACCTCTAGTACTTGTACTACTCCTAGTTATCTACAGAATATGTTACAATAATAATCTACCCTACACCCTTAACTTAAAATTCAAAAATAAAATGCACTAAGGGTGAGGGTATACCTGAAGACAAGCATGTGGATCCTGGGTCTCCAACCTTGCTACTACGTCACCTACTATCTTCTACCCATCAGGAGCATCTGGCCTAGCAGTGGTGGGAGCCTGTCTAGATGAAGCACCTACAGGCCTAGCTCAGATGGTTGTCTCCCATTTGTCTGTATCATCCAGGGACTCCAATCTTGCCTTCTTCAACTCCTCTTTTTCGGCCTTCTTTTTGGCCTTCTTTTTCACTCTCATTTCTTTCTCACTATCTGGCTCTTCTCTCTTATCTTTGCCTTTCTTTTCCCCCTTTTTCTTTTTTTTCTTTGGGGAATTGCGATGCGGTCAAGTATGGGAATTTCTACTTCAGATTCAGGCAAGTCCATACCTATTAGAATCATAATTTGGTGTTGTTACAGCACCCTGACATCTGCTTTTACTTTTTCCAATGCCGCCTTAAATGTAACAAGCTCAGCACCAGTCATCTCCTTTGCCCAGGCATTGAATCTATTCTCTAATTCTGCAACCCACCCAGAAAATATCACAAAAGGCTCAAGTGCAGCCTTGATTCTTTTGTCCACAGCAGCAGCAAACAATTTGGCAAAAGCATGTAGTTGTACCTCACACCACTTGGCTTGCTTAGCCATCTTTCTGATATCAATCGGCTGAAATACAAGTCCTGTTGTTGTTGTAGGAACTGAAGGACTGGCTTCAGTCTTAGGCACTGAAGCTGCCTGTGCTGAAGAATCCTGCACTTCCACATAAGGTGCTGCACCAGCATCTAAAACTGGAGGGTCTGGTGCTATCTCTGCCCCCTTGTCAAGTCTAAGCCCCGGCTGAATCTTATCAAACCGTATAGGGTTGTGAGTCTTTCGGGCACGAACGTCTTCATCAACTCCTGCAATCTTTGGCACCTCAGTAGCTCTGTACAACTTTGTAATAAGACAAGGAAAAGGATAAGCAGTGTCAGTCCTCGACATCCTAATCTTCATCTCATCTGCAATGATTTCCTCGAAGTTTAAGAGAAGCTGTTGCACTAAGCTTACTACCAAAATAGCCTGGTCATCGCCCAAAATATTGTCTCCCTCGGTGGGTATCATCCAGACACGTACTATACCCCACTAAAATTTTGCCTCCTGAGTCAACGAGGACTTACAGATTCTCTTATTTGGGTTTATCACCCATACTGGTTCTTTGTTAGCTATGATATTAGCCAACCACAGGCATTGTTTGTCCCAATTCCTTATTCGAGCATAAAATGATGGTGCGATGGCCTGAGGAGTAAAGTTGGGGCCATGCAAGAATCTGTTGATGGTTCTGGTTAAGACATCAACTCTTACACCCCTCACCTGAACTCTATCTAGAAGGGGCTGATTAGCTACTTTGTCACCTGGTCTTCATAAATTCTCTAACTGAGCATGGTAGTTCACGTAGAACTCTTAAACCAGTGCGGGGCAAAATAAACCTCCCCCTTCTGTGGTCCGTCCTAAGCCATACTCCTTGAACTTCTTCTCCACTTCAGGGTACCTGTTCAACCCTTTCGTGATAATCATATTTTTCTCCTGAACTGGCCTCTTCGCATTCCTTCTATTAGTTCTTCGAATCCCAGCGATGTAGATGTCCTCTGCTCTAGGGATTTGCCATCTAGCATTGTTTCGCGATTTAGGTCTCTTACATTTGATAAGAGTTACCCGAGGTGGAGGCTCTTCATCATTTTGTTGCTCAGTGGACGGGGACCCAGAAGATGTTTCCACGGACTCAGATTCTTCAAACCGTTCTTGATCCTCTTCATTAGAGTCAGCATATTCAGACTCATGCTGTTCAGAATTACCTTTTTAAGATCTCTCACGCCCAGAAGTTGTAGTTGTCTCAGTATTATCACTGTCCTCCACCTCAATTGGTGGAGGTGGTGGAGGTTTCTTTGGACTTTGCTTCTTTCGCTTCCTAAGCAAGGGTTCCTCCTTCTCATAGTCAGATTCCTCGTCAATGAGCTTGCGATGTACATTTTCTTTGTCCGCTTTCTTTGGTTCTATGGGACTCTTTCTTTTTGGTGCCATTTTAAATTACCTAGGGACAATAGAAGAACATTAGTCAACCCTCAAGAACACAAACACCAATACATAAATCATTTAAGCTCATTCATACTTCCAGGTGTGATGACAATTCTTGATAAGCTGCCATGACTATGATATCTTATCATAGTTGTCGTCAACCTCAGATAGAACCCACTAAAAAAAAATTATAACTTTTGACGGCATTCATGATAGGCCGTCACAATTGTGATAGCCTGTCACGATTGTCGTCAGCTCTATCCTGAACCAACTCTATTTTTGTCAGCTTTTGACAACATTCCTAATAAGCCATCACAATGGTGATAGCTTATCATAGATGTCGTCAACACTTATCAGAACCCATTTTTGATCTTAACTAAGTTTTTTGGTCCCTATTATTGCTCAAGATTCACTTGAATTTGAATTATGAGCTATCTTTTCAAACCTTAGGCTTGCACAGCAAACCCTAGGTGCGATTTTAATTACTTTCCAAGTTGAACTTGGTTCAAGTATCTTGGGGACATTGGGTTATCATTCATTCATCATACATCATAAGAAAATAAGAGTTAGAGTATACCTAATGGAACTCTTAATCTAAAGTCATGCACAAGAGAAGGTGTAAAATAAGAAGATTTTCATGATTTTGAAGTGCAAACCATATACAAGGCTAACTTGTTTTACTTGAAGTGTTTTCCAAAGGATGGGAACTAATTTTAACTAAGGAAAGAAATAAACTAAGGAATAATACTTAAAAGCAGGGGAAATTTAAAAAGGTTTTGCTATTGGGCATGGTCGAATTTGATTTAATTTAGGCCCAGATTTCAGCTTTTACAGCTTTGGACTGACGACGTTTTGTGATGTCTTGTCATGATTGTGATAGCCTATCACGAATATCGTCACCCTTAGGTAGAGAATTCCTCAAGCTTGGTCTAGCTGACAACAATCGTAATAGCTTGTCACAATTATGACGGCTTGTCATGGATACCATCATGACCTTTCAGCTGACCTTCTCATTTTTCCACCTGCTTCGTACTAAATCCTAATTGTAAAAAATAAAAACACTTTCTTAAACATAAAAAATTTAGGTTGCCTCCCAATAGCGCCTGATTTACTGTCGCGGCACGACTGGGATACCTTGACTACTCAGACTTCACCAAGACATTCTGTTGATACCCCTTTTCCATCATCATAGAAGACATCAACGATTGAGAAGACACTCATATATTTTTGTTGGGTCTTGAGTTGATGCATTTTGATTTTGCCTCTTTTTTACCAAGCCTAAACTTAAGCTCATTCAACTTCATGTCAGCTATTACTCTTCCTGTTGCTAAGAGTGGCCTCACCAAAATAATGGGTACCTTAAAGTCTATATCACAATCCAGTACCATAAAATCCGCAGAAAGAATAAAGTCTGCTACTTTTACCAACATATCATGCAAAATTCCAATAGGTCATTTTATCGACCTATCTGCCATAACCAATCATATGTTAGTGGGTGTCGGTGCTTCTAAACTGAGCTTCTTATATACAGCCAGTGGCATTAGATTCACGCTGGCACCCAAATCACATAATGCCTTTGCAACATCCAGAGACCCAACTTTGCACGAAATAGTGAACACTCCTGGGTCAGCCTTCTTTTGCACTAAGAATCGTATGGAAACTGCACTGCAATGGTGGAGATTGTCCACCTACTCACTACTGACCTTTCTCTTCTTTGTGATGAGGTCTTTCATGAACTTTGCACAGCCTGGCATTTGCTCAAGTGCCTCAATCAAAGGCACATTAATTGTCAATTGCTTAAGCATTGCCATGAACTTTCCAAATTTTGCATCATCGACCTTTTTCTTCAATCGTTGAGGAAAGGGAGGTGGTGGTCTAGGGATAGTATTTAACACCGTTTCCTCTTCTTTCTTTTTTTTCCTTCTCCGAATCATCAGAAATACTATCCAGCTTCTCAGACACCATTGGATTTCTTTCTTCGAGTTTATTAACAATTACCTCATCTTCTACAGATTTGCCCACAGAAGGGCCAAGTAACATCTTATCACTCCGAGTGGTGATCGCCATACATGAGCCATCATTCTGCGGATTTTGAACCGTATCACTAGGTAAAGTACCACTTTTTATCTGATTCAGTGTAGCAGAAAGTTGGCTCATCTTCTGCTCCAACTTATTAATAGAAGCAGAGCGTGAGCTAACCAACTGACTGAGGGTAGAGAATTCACTCTTCATAGTTGTTACCCCCGAGTTGGTAGCTTCCACTCCCTTCAATAAATTTTCCATCATGCCCTCCATGGACATCTTGCCAGAGCCAGATGTTGCAGTATCCCGACTTCTTGGAGGAACATATAAACTACTCCTGTCATTATTGCTCATCCAATGTCCCTGCTCCCTATCTTTATAATCAGGCTTGTCATAAAAGTTCCGACCTTGGTTCCCTTGGCTATTGCCTCGAAAATCCCCCTAATTACTCACATAGTTTGCCTCCGTATCAGCACTCATAGAAATAGTACTCTGAGGTTCCAGAGCCTTAATCATCTTGGTCTTACCTGACAGCAAGTGCTTGGTCAGCAAGTCCATCTGTGTCTTTAAGTGGGACATATCCTGGTCTCGCTCCTCTTACCTTCTGCACTACTCTGTAGTCATACCCCAGAAATAGGTCGGCTAGCCACCACAAAATTCCTGGTGTGACAAGCCCGACTTTGCTTGGTCATTCTATTCAGCATGTCTGAAGCATCCAGAAAAGAGAGGTCAATGAATGAACCACCTGCAGCACTGTCTATAATTGGCTATGTCATAGATTTAAAAGCTCTGTACAGAGTCTCCGTCAAGTGCAAGTCTGTCATATTGTGGTTCAGACATTGAGCCAGTTTCTTCTTAAATCTCTCCCAAGTTTCATGTAGTGCTTTGGTAGGGAGCTGCTTGAAATTACTGATTTCGTCCCTCAACTGTACTCTCCTGGAGGGTAGAAAGAACCGTTCTAGGAATGCCTCTTTCAACTGTCTCCAGTTGGTTATAGAATTGGGCTCTAGCTCATTTAACCAAATTGTTGCCTCTCCAAACAGAGACAAAGGAATCAATTTCAATCGGATCGCATTTTGGCTCACTCCCGGATTATCAAAATATTTGCAAATGGTGATGAAGTTCATCAAATGCATGTTTGGTTCGTCACCAGGTAAGCCTCCAAACAACCCCTTCAGATTCAGGAGTTGGATCATGGTACTTATTATGCTGAATTTTGCACCTGGTGCCAATGGTGGAGGAATGATAGCACCCGTTACACTAGCTCCGTCCATTCCTTCATCATCTTCATTAGCCTCGTATTGAACAGGTTGTTGACCATACCTTCCTCGGACTGGACGGTTTCTATTGACATTGCTCTGCACTAGTGTGGCAATTTTCTCAGATCGCCTTGGGTTTTGAGGATTCAGCAATTCCTTATCACCCAAGTCTTCATCATCAGGGTTCTGGTGACGTACTTGTTGACCCAAATGATGTACGTTCACTTGAGCCCTGGCCAAAGCGGCTAGTCTTTCCGTCTC
The DNA here is from genome assembly GCF_002878395.1 of Capsicum annuum. Taxonomy (NCBI): domain Eukaryota; kingdom Viridiplantae; phylum Streptophyta; class Magnoliopsida; order Solanales; family Solanaceae; genus Capsicum; species Capsicum annuum. The sequence continues at coordinate 88,401,146 of NC_061117.1, read as the reverse complement.
CTGTTGTTCAGCCATTCTCCCAATCAGCTGAGATTTTGGATTAATTGGTAATAATGATTCTCCAGAACTTCTTCTTTTTACCATAAACAACTAAGAACCTGCAATAGACAAAAACAACAAATAAACGTAAATAAAAGAAACTTAACTAACAGCAAATTAGCGCACACAAACTTTTAGTTTACAATCGTATTCCCCGGCAACGGAGCCATTTTTTATAACGCTCAAATTATACTCTTGAATGGGTGTAAGCGATCGTTGTCAATATAAAACCCAACTAGGTTAGGGTCCAATCCCACAAGGAATAAGGTGTGAACTTAAGTTGTTTTTGATTTACTTCACTGGTAGTTTACTGTTTCCTAAAATGGGGTGTAAGTTTTGCAGATAATTGATTGTCACTTTGAATTTGATATTTGTAACCAAAATTTTATGAAATAACCAGGATTATGTTCACTAGGGCTTACAGTACATGACAGATGCTAAAATTTACTCAAGACTCTCACGATGGTTAGGATCACAAGTATCTTTATCGATGATATGCTCAAATGTCTCTCAACCTATTCAAGCGTCTAATTTCCTAATCCTCTCGGACTTAGGGAATCGCTATGCACTGTCCAGATTTTACCTCAGGTTAATCAATCTTGTTACAGCGCTGCTTATTAAACGAAGCCTTTTTGAGTCCCTGTTGATAATTCACTTCCTATTGTTTATGATTTCTTTCTCAAGCAAACCAAAGTAGGTACGCCTACTATTTGTAACCAACAAACGTAAATTATAATCTCAGAATTACCAAGAAATCCTAACACCTATTAAATCTTGAGTATTTAACACCTTATCATGACCTAACCCTAGATCTCATGATCCAGGTTACAGGTCTTTAGCCACTCATGATGTAATAAATAAGTATGTAAATTGAATTCATAACTGAAAGGATTAACTTACAATGATAAAGAAAATCAAAAGTATACTTTGAATTGAATCACGGGGCAAAGCTCCAAAATATTGGTCTTAGAGAGAGAAGAGAGAAAAATCGTACCTTCTATCTTGTGGGATATGTCAATCTATTATAGAAAACCCTCCAACAAGGATTTATAAGGAAATAAAATTAAAGTTTTAGATTTTCCCTCGAAATAGATGACGGTGCCCGTGATGGCCTATCAGGAGTTTGACGGCCTATCACGGACGTCGTCAGCTTCTCTGCAAGTTTAGCTTCTGCTGCCTAAGGTTGACGACGATGATGACGCCTTATCATCATTTTGATGAAGTGTCATAAATGTCGTCAAAAAAACTTCCTGCAACTTCCATCTTCTGTTTAAGGTTGAGGACATCTGTAACAGCCTATCACTAGGCTGACGACGTGTCATGGATGTCGTCAGCCACCCTTTGTTCTTTATTTGCTTTCGATTTCATGCTTTTTACTTCCTTTATTTATGGTTCCCCTTCTTCTCTACTTTTACTACAAAATCAAAGTAAACTAATCAAAAAAGACTAAAGTTGCTCAAGACTTTGCAATTATTTAGAGTTAAAAGCTTTAAATGTGTTAGCATAGGCTCACACATCACCGATAACCGGCCAAATGACTGACCAAAGATGACAAATAGCCACATTAATCCTACCAAATCTTTCTAAGAAATGATCCAAAATTAAATATCAATTAAGTGTCGGGACATGCCCCCGACAATAGCCAAAAAGTAAATCCAAAGGGATAGTCAAAATATAAAGGAAACCATAATCATGAAATAGGATCTTTCGAAGAATGACAGCCCACCACTTTAATATGACTCACTAGCTGAACCCGAATCCAAGTCATTGAGCAGAAGGAGTAGAAGTATGACCAATTCCTACATCGCGTGGGGATACATCATCCGAAGATGGTTATCGAGGTGAATGCTAGCATGTAACTTAGGGATAAGGATAACATAATGACATTATCAAAATTTAAAAGTCATTCAAAACCAATGCACATAATCAAATGTATAAACATACATATATATATATATATATATCACATGCGGGGATAGGGAATAAAGCTTAACATACATTTCAAAACCTTAGCCTGGATTGTGTAGCTAAACCGTCATATAATAATACCTACGGGCTATATGGGCCCCAGCTCACTTCTTGGTCGGGGCCCAGTGCGTATAGCCTCACCAACCAGAGAATAATCTCATATATATGCACAAGGAGGACTCAAACCTCCTAACATATACCAAGGAGACTTAATTACCCAATCATATAATGATTTATGGGGGACTTAAACCTCGCTAATCATGAAATAATAATAAGCGGGACTCGAACTTCCCTGGTCACTTTCACCCCTACGTTGGCAAACGTAGTTTTAAGTATTGGTCACTCGAACCTCCACTTTCACGACTCAGCTACACAACCCTTCTTAGATCCCAATTAAAACAAGCATCACACATTCCCATTCCTTTAACCATATTCCACATTATGGAATACACTGTTCGTATTGTCATACTGACGACACTTGCAAGGTAATAACAACATGCCAAAAAAATTCCTATTAACTTGGAGAAAACAACTCCCTTTGTTCATTAATACTCAGAGGAAGACTCCGACTCCCTTTTTTCATTAAATCATACCATTGTATGTCAAATATCCCTTTATATCATGCAATAGTTCAACACTAGTGCAATTTTTCAAATTCCCTCATTTTTCACACTTTCAACCAATTTCATATTATGGGGTTGGGGTTATAACCACTTCAAAAGTCACAGGTTTGGAAAAATCACAATTCCCTATTTCATTCACCATACTCATGCACCCACAAGTTCAAACCATGTTTAAAGCATGAAAATCATATATAAGCTATGAGAAACATTGTTCGACTCATAAACATTCAAAACCCCCAACCTTCAATTCAAAACCATCACAATAATCTTAGGAACAATACTTTAAAACTCATGCTTTTACAAAATTAACAATGAGAGAAGAGTAACATGTCTATAAGAGTAAGATGTACAGAGAGATATTGCCCTTGCGAGCCCTAATTTCTCAACCTCTTAAAAACCTAAGTGTTCTTGACCTTGAGGATTTGGGAGTATTTGAGAAGTTAATTTGATTGTTTTAGAGTGATAATAACACCCTAAAGTGTTATAAGACGTGGGTTTCAAGTTGGGTAAAAGGGGAGATGTCTAGAATGCCATCAATTTAAAAGCTGAAAAAGGGTCGTCTTTGATTACGAGTCAACCCCTTGACCTGTAACCTCTCCTTACGACTTGTCACCATGATTCGTAACCAAGGAAGTGCCACCAAGTCACCCTACACTATTATCCTTATGACTCAATGACACCACTCGTAATGGAATCCTACGACTCGTAAGGTCAGTTGTAGTCAACACAGAACCCAAATTGGGACTTATCCTGGACACCCTATGATTACACCTAAAAACTCATAACATATCCTTACGGCTCCTAGTGTGCCACTCATACTCAGAGCAGAATCAAGCCACAAACTTATTAGTTTGATTAAGACTTATCCCAACGACTCGTCAAGACACCCTACGACTCATGGGGTCCAGTCATAACCAGGGTAGTGAGCTCAAAGCTCAAGGAATTTTCAAGGGCCAAAACTAGGGTGTTTCACAATATGCATAACAATATACAAAAACCCATCATTACCCTTGGGTAGGGTCAAAACAGGCACAAAAGTCATCTTATCCTTCAACTTCTCAAAATTGCCCTCACAAGCATCGAACTACAAAAACTTAACCTTCTTCTGAGTTAACTTTTTCAATGGAGTAGAAATAAAAGAAAAACTCTCCACAAACCTCCTATAATACCCAGCCAAGCCTAAGAAGCTCCTAATGTCGGTTGGAGTCATGGGTCTAGGCAATTTTTTAACCGCCACAACCTTCAGTAGATCCACCTTGATGCCCTCACTAGAAACAACATGCTCAAGAAAGGCCACAGCAGTAAGACAAAATTCACACTTAGAAAATTTTGCATACAATTTTTTATCCATAAGAGTTTGCAACATAATTCGGAGGTGATTGGCATGATCCTTCTTACTCTTAGAGTACACCAAGTTATCATCAATGAAGACTATAACAAACAAATATAGAAACTGCCTAAAAACCTGATTCATAAGATCTATAAAATTAGTTGGAGCAAAGTCAACCCAAATGACATAACTGAAAACTCATAATGACCATATCAGGTTCAAAAAGCAGTCTTGGGAATATCAACCTCTCTAATTTTCAATTGATGATAGACCAAATTAAGATCAATCTTAGAGAATCACCCAGAAAATGATCACAAAGGTCATCAATCCTAGAAAATGAATACTTATGTTTCACTATAACATTGTTAAACTAGCGGTAGTTTATACACATCCAAAGAGACCTATCTTTCTTTCGCACGAATAGTGCAAGAGCACCCCACAATGAAATGCTAGGATGAATAAAACACTTATCAAGCAAATCCTTTAAGTGCTCATTTAGCTCCTTCAGTTCAGTTGGATCCATTCTATAAGGAGGAATGGAAATTGGACAAGTATCCGATAGAAGATCAATCCCAAAATCTATTTCCCTATCGACAAGGATCCTAGGAAGATTTTTGTGAAAAACTTTTGGAAATTTATTAACAATAGGGACAGGTTGCAATGAATGACTTTCAGAGTTAGAATCCCTAACCCAAACTTGGTGGTATATACACCCTTTATAAATTATATTCTAAGCTCTAAATATGAGATAAACCTCCCTTTGGGTACTAAGAAACTCCCCTCCCATTCAATCATCGATTTATTAGGAAAATAGAAACTGATATTTCAATTCCAATAATCCATAGAAGCATAGCACGAGTAAAGCCAATCCATCCCCAAGATTACATTAAAATCTACCATATCCAGCACTATCAAATCCACCAATGACTCCATATGAAAGATAGAAACCATACAACCAATAAATTTTTCTAGCAATACTAGAATCACCTTCCAAAGTAGACACAGAAAAGGGATTGAAAATATTTTTGGTACAAAAATCAAAGTGCACAGCCACATAAGGTGTCACATAAGATAGGGTAGAACCCACATCAAGCAAATAATAAATATCATGAGAGAAGAGTTGTAACATACCAATAACAATATTTTGAGATACCTCATATTCCTGGTGAGTAGCAAGTGCATAGAGACAATTTCGGCCAATGTCGGAATAAGAAGTAGTGCCCTTACGTATAGGAGCCAAAGAAATGGAGACCAAAACCTTATTAGCTCCAGTGGCAACTTTAGCTATGGGATAATTTTTTTGTAGATGACTAGGCTGACCATAAGTGAAAACAATTTTCTCCCCTTCTCACAATAACCACAATAAAGTTGTCCATAGAAATGAAAAGGAAGATAAGGTGAGGCTGATTGAGCTCCATTAACCTGAGACTGGGCACCCTATGCCATAGGATCACTACTAGTCTAGAAACGATGATCACCAGAAAGCTTAGGATAAGGAGCACTAGCTGTCAAATATGAATTTCTCTAATTCTTCTTCTTAGTCAACTTCCTACCATTTCTCTCACTGTTCTACTGATTTGCACCCTACTCTGAATATCTAAACTTCTTGATTTGTCTCTTTCCTATCTCTGCCTACTTTTTTCCTTATCCTCTACCTACTATATATAAACTACTAGCTTGGAGATGTCCATATCATTATTCAACATAGCATTCTTACACTCTAACACCAAACATTGGGACAAACCAGAAGAAAACTTCCACATTTGGGACCTCATATTAGACACCAATTCAGGAGCATATTGAGATAACTGATGGAACTACAAATCATACTCCTTAACACTCATCTTACCCTACTTTAGGTTCACAAACTCTTCTATCTTTCCTTCTGTCAACCCTTACAGAAAGAAGTGATCAAGAAAAGCACCTAAAAAGTTATCCCACACTACTTGTTCAGCATCATCACCCCTCGTTGTTTCCCACTCCTTAAACCACTGATAAGCTATATCTTTCAACTGATAATCAGGAAACTCTACATCCTCTAAATTAGTAGCATGCATTACCCTGATATTCTTCTCTATCTTGCTAATAAACCCCTGAGGATCCTCCTCAATCCTAGAGCCTATAAAGGTTGGGAGATTCAACCTCATAAACTGGACATTCTGAGTGACCTCAGATTAATTAGCAATAGGACCAATATAGTCAGACTGACAGGACTGCAATGCCACCAATTAAGCAAGCATATGAATAGACAAACGAAACTCTGCATTGGATATATCTCCCTGAGGAGACTAAGCATAAGTATCACTAGCCTGAGAAGCCCAAGGAGGACTAGTAGATAATAATAGAACCCCACGTAGAGTGGTACAGTCAGAGTAAGGACCTTAGATTAGGTTTGCACTCCATAAATAGGGCGAGTCCCCTCCATATATTTCTCATGAGGGATAGAGTTCCAAAAAGAAATTCTACGACCTTCAGATCTTCAGGGAGGCATGATGTACAACGTGATTAAGCCAGGAGTTAAACAAGTTTTGTAGCACTACACACTATAGCCTAAAATAAAATGCAAGAAAAAGAACATTCCTAAATATCTTTTAGCCTCCCCCTTATAAGTGTAACACGCTACATACCCATAAAATGGACTCTACTCAACACGGCTTTGTGGACACTACCAATCTTGAATCATAATCAGACACCATGCTTGTCAGGATCTAAACCAGGGCCTAGTCATGATGGGTATTTTAAGCCCACCATTGACCGAAGACCACCCCCTTAGTCTAACCTTAAGAGCATAATAATAATAATAATAATAATAATAATAATAAAAAGTGAAAGCCAATCAAGAAAGTAATAAAAGATAGATAAGTCAAATAAAATTTCTAAGAGTCAAAACCAACAATCTAACCAACACGTGTCCACAAGAGCCTCTAAAACCAGAAATACCAACTAAGTTGGGACATGCCCCCGACTATGACCTAAAATAATCCAAAATAAAATAATAAGACACTATTAGAAATAATAAAATATTTGGGCCTTTCGAAGGATGGAGGCTGCCACTTCATAGCAGATCCATAGGAATACCAGATTACTTAATGCTACATAAGAGCAACAGAAAACCCTTCAGACACTACATCATGAAATGATGTAGTGTCCAAGGAAAGTTAGTGGGGCAAGCACTAGTATGTAACTCAATAAAAGTGATAAAATAATCTAAATGCCAAAAATAAGTCAAAACCATATGCACAATAATTATATACATAAATAGGATGTCGCAATAGGTACAAGGGTCATAAACATGATATTTCAAATCATTAACCTGAAGTGCATAGCTCGCTCCATCATAAAGGAAACTATGGTATATATGGGATCAGCTCCCCTGCTGAAAGGGTCACAGTGCATGTTAGTCACATGAATAGAGGAAATCTAAGAAAAGGTTAAATACACCAAGGATCTAGCCATCCAAAATTATAATGTGTGAACAAAGCACACGGTCATATAGACCCTACACTAGCAAACATAGTTCCCAGTGTTAGTCCCCCTGGGACTACACCTTCACAGTGAGCTACACAATTTCCCTTAAGCCCTATTAAAAATAGTTTGTATACAAACCCAATCATTAACTAAGGGGTCTTGTAATTAAGGCATTTACCACTTGGTATCGTCATACCAATAATGCTTGCAAGTTCAGATAATCATGCCAAACCAATTCACATAACCAAATTGACTCCCACGTTCCAATTTAAAAACCAATCCATAGCCACCAAGGTCGTCCAAAATGCCTTATTTTTCATTAGTATTTTAATGAAATGAAATGGGTATGAAGTATAAGCTAAATCATGCAATTATCGATATTTGAAACCAAATTTACAAAGTGGGTTGAGGTTAATGCAATTATCAAGCCAAAATTTCATCAATTTGGGGAAACCCATGTCCCCCATTCCAACCATTTAAACAACGCACCAATTCAGTCCCAAAAACATCAATTTAAAGTATGAATAATCAATTTAAAACATAAAATAAGTAATTCAAGTAAAAACCATCAAAATCCCTTAACCCAATTCAAACTTATCAATTAAAATCACATAAATATTCAATAATTTAATACCATAATGTAAAAATACAAGTTAGGGATGAGAAACATGCCTGAAATGCATAATGAGTTGAAGAAAATTTAAAGTTTGGAGCCCGAGGTAGTGATTTCTTAAAAAAAACCATTGATCTTCCTTGGGTTTTGAGTTTAAAAGAAAACCAATAGTGAATTGATCTTTAACAACGGAAAGGAAAAGGTTATTTTATGTTTATAAGTCATGAAAGACGTAAAAAGACTTAAATCCCCTCACCCCAAGTGGAAAAAAAATAAAACTGGACATTTTTAACACATTAGTGTGGCACGCCAATATCGCATACGATAGCCTCTGTGCCATGCAGCTATCATGGAGGTTATCTCTGTGGCACTCCACTATTGCAGACCCTTAGTTCCTCAAGCTCTCAAAATGACCCCAAACCCCTTCCAAAAATTACCAAAACTTTCCTAAACCACCCTTTTAACATCCGTAAACATAATTCAAGTAAAAATCAACATTACACAAGTAGGAGGATCAAAATAAAAATCATTGAAAGTTTGTAGGGTCTTACAAACCATGTCAATCAAACCTCCGACACCTATATCCCATCCCATATCTTGCATAATATCATAATTATACTATGAATTAGTTTGATCTATGAGGAAGTTAAACGTAGCTTACCAGTACACCAAAGAAAAGCCCAAAAAATATGCTAAATCGATAAGTTTCCCTTATGAAAAGCTTCCACAAGATGCTATGCTATAAAAAAAACATAACCTACTCATTAAAAAGAGATCATTAATACTCATATTGCACTATTGTGCTTCGGGTTTAAAATTACATAAAAATTCCATATGGGGCCTACTTGTAGAATCGCACTTCCGAAACCAACAATATGTTTATCTATGCTCAAGGAACATTTACCCTCAAAATGGGTGAACTTTAAGCTCTAATGGTACTACAATTAACTCACCAATATTCTAGGGATTTTAGATAAAGATGGAGGATTTAATCACGAAATTGATGAAAGCTTATCAAGAATTAAGAGAAAAATGTGTAATTTAAGTTCACAAATACTCCAAAATCATCCACTAATGATCCTCCAAAGTTTTCACATATTTTAGGGTTCTAAACTCTTGAAAATGGGTGAAAATGGAAGAAATCGGGCTAAGTGGGCAATTTATAGTATTCCCAGGTGTCTAGGTATCACTTAGGCAGACACTGGGCCACTTAAGTGGTCACCACTTAAGAGACCTAGTGTCACTTTAATGACATCTACAGCCTACCAACATATCGCTTAAGCGGTCTATTTGCCACTTAAACGGCCATCACTTAAGCGGTAAGGGCGCTACTTTAGCGAAAACCTGTTGGGCCAGCCTAACCGCATAAGTAGTCGGTTGGGCGCTTAAGTGACCCAAAAGGGTGCTTAAGCGGTGCACCATATGAAAGCTTAAAATTATTTTGGGTATCCACCGATCCCTCAAGAGTCTTTTGGAATCCCATATATGCAAACAAACTATGCTACCATATAAAATTCAATATTCCAGACTAATGGCACAGTCAAAATTTCCATCCAAGGTCATTTTGATGAAAAGTAGGCCCTACACCCACCCATGTGTCGTTTTTCTTAACTTTTAGCCAAGACCTTAAAATAAGTATGGGAACCCCTAGACTCGGACCAGTGGTCAACCAAACTTAAAATCAACGTTCTGAAGCTTTTGGAAGTGTCAGATTTGGAATACGGGGTCGTTTGACTTAAGTGTTCACCCGATAGCTAATTTGATCCAGTGAAGATTAAAAATAAGAAATTGGATCTAAAAAACAAATAAACTACTCGGTAATCAAACTTTAGCTCCATTAATTCATAAATGACTTAGGACAGTTCTCGAAAAGCTCTAAACTCAAAAATGAGTGGAAATACAGAAAATAACCTGGAGGGTCATTAAATCAATTATAAAGGTATTGCAAGTAATATCAAAGCAGCAAATTTGAATAACAAATAATGGAAAAAACTAGAGCTAAAGCTATGGAAGACAATCTGAAAAGACTAGAATCTCAGTTAAAAAATTACTCATGAAAGAATTAAGGAAAAAATAGAAAAGATAGATAATCAATTAGTTGATTTGGACAAGAAAATAAATATTTTGATCGAAAAATTCCTTTATGAAAGGATAACATTCTAGGTAGCTCACCAACAGAGCAGCTAGAAGGTTCAGGTTCCACAAATAGGTCCATGCCAATTGAGCAGCAGGAAGGACTCATAGAGAAGTTTCAGGGTAGTTACCCTAGTTCTAGGGTAGAGTCTTACTATTTTGAATGAGTAGACCCCTACTCTTTGCTAAGAAAATATGATAAGTACTTTCACTATCTATCACAACCCGTGAGTCATGATGGCACCTACTCTATACCGCCAATAGTTAATTCAAACCATAACCCAGAGCTGAATGCAATGGGTTAAATTAGTGGAAAATGTCCAATCATAGGCGAAAATGAACAACAAACTTATAAATAAGCAAAGACTTCTAAATAGATAAAACAGTCAATACAAGATACCATCACATGACCTGGCAGACCCACTATAAGAGCATCTAATAATAACATAGCACAAAGACTTAGAATATTCAATAACATCTATCTTAATAACTAAACATTGAGTATCAAAATATAGAAGAAAATAGGTGACTCTAACTCTAAGAGCTCACCCTATCTCTGAAAATATCAACACTATGCGATCAACGATCAAAGACGACAGCTAGTACTTGGATCTGCACCAAAAGGTACAAAAGTGTAGCATAAGTACCAAAATAATGGGACTCAGTATACATCATCGGCCGACTAAGCTAAATCATGATATAAGTATGATAAAATACAAGATAACATAACTAAGTCAAGGTACAGAAATGAACCTCAATCATCTCTAATACTGTTGTACTTAATAAATAATTTAATTGGAATAACAATGTAACACAACACATCAACACATGCTAATATCACTATGCAATATAATTAAATAAATCAGAATAATAACGCATCACCAGGCATCACACAAGAAATCACAAACTAAAAAATTATCTCCCATATGATAATTAATGCAGAAAGTAAATAACTCATCACAAACTCCCATACAATTGAAAAGCATACTCAAAGATAGAATAAAGAAACCATTCATTATTACAACTAACTATTTCATTATTTCACCAACATCCTACAATTTATCATCAATTGGTCATTTAACAACATTTGACAATGTACCCACATTCCATATTATTACCATCATTTAACAACCTTACCATAGTTACTCACTAGTCACTATTTATTAGCTAATATCTTATTAACTAGTCCATTTGATTACTAGTCATCATATCACCTATAGTCATCATTTAACACTATTCACCACATGTCCGCTAATCATTATTTATTGGGTAGCATCATTTATCAACTAACAATATTTATTAACTAATCATCCTCTACCAACTAATCTTTGTTTATCAACTAATCATGATTAGTCACTTAAATAATATCCATCACTAATCCTTATTTTGCACTAATCATCAACTATACCACCTTATAAATATTTATCACTAAACAACAATTATGACTAACCCTCACAAGTCCACTAGCTATCATTTTTACCATTTTAGGGCTATATCCGACCTCTCTAACATCAATACCATACCCAACTACATATAAGTATATATATAATATCCATACATAGGGCATAGCCGAACTTGAACCGGTAGATATACACATAGGAACATTAATATAATCATCCTCTAGCCTTGTCAGATATCAATATATCATTATAATCATCCTCCAGCCTTTTCGGGTATTAGTATATCATTATAATCCTCCTTTATCCTTGCCAGGTATCAATATATCATCATAATCATCCTCCAGAATTGAACCGAGTATATAATCATCATAGTAATCTTTAAAAATTAAACTGGGTATATAATCATTATAGTCATCTTTCAAAGTTAAACTGGGTATATAATCATCATAGTCATCTTCCAAAATTAAATCAAGTATAATCAATATCAACATCATCTTCCAGAATTGAATCGGGTATATAATCAATGTCATAAGTGCTAATATAATCAAGCATCAAGATTTCCAGCATAATTAATAACATAACTTTCTATATATTTAATAAGCATGACTTCTAGTACAAATAATAACACAATTGCTAAAATCATCAATAAGATTTTGTCTAGCATAATTACTAGCATAGTTATTTAGCATGATAATAATCATAAGTAATAGCATAAGCAATAACTTATCAACAGCATAGTTAAAGGCTTATCATTAGTATAATAGATATCTTATACATGGCATAACCAACAACTTATCGTAACATGATCCACATCTCATCATAGCATTAGTGATAATCTAATATATTAGTATATGAACATTACTTCTAATGTCATTATTACCATAACCATCAAGTGCCAAGGTTTCTCAATATTGTCTCAAAAGGGCATTCTCTAGGCATTTAACAAGCATATAAGGGTTTCAAGAGAACTAATCATCAATCTTTGATTAAGGTGGGTCGAGGTGCCTACTTCTAAATCCATGAAATACATTCTAAGTCAATTTCTATCCCGGACTAGGATAAGGTATCAAAATCCACTCTTGGATGTATAGTAAGCCGTAATTAGCCCTAAGATAAGGATTGTTCTCAAGCACTTTAACTAAGTCAATAAAAGCTACGGAAACCTCCATTAGTGTAAGCAACTATGGTCAAACTTACCCTAAGCATGAGTGTCTAAAGAATATTTACCTAATTTGAGAAATCTAAGGCATTCTCATTCTAAATATGAGTAATGAAGTCCAATCTACCTAAGGCATTTGGAAACAAGTCAGGTGTTTCAACTCTACGCTTTCAAATTAGCCTAAATGGTCCAACTAAACCAAGTCTTGCATTTCATCAATCGAAAACCTAAAACCCATACGAAATCCAATACAATACCATAAACATACTATGAAGTAGCTCAATCTAATAAGGGATGAACCTAGCCTACTCAATGCCAAAGAAAGTTCAACAATGCGCTAAAACCACCACTTTTACCTTTCAAGAAACCTTTTCAAGATGTGAAGCTCTCATAAACACATTTTACTTATCAATATGACAATAACGAAACTCATATTGCACCATTGTGCGTCGGGTCCAAAAATCACACAAAAACTCCATGTGGGTTCCACTTATAAAAATTGTATTTTCAAAATCAACCCAACATTCTTACATGATCAAGGAATCATTACCCTTAAAATGGGTAAAACTAAGCTAAATTAGGGCTAAAATCAAGCCCTCAAGCTTTTTGGGTATTGATCAAGAAATCAATGAAATCCACTAATAAAAGGATAAATACTTATCTCAAATTGAAAGATAATCGCAAAAATAAATGTTAATCAAGCTCCCAAGTTACCCACAACTCTCAATTTTAAGCTATCAAACTATTTAAGGATTTTTGGATCTCAAGAAAATGATGAAGAATGGCTGAAATCATAGGAAATGGGTCTTTTTATACCCAGTCCTGGTACTCAAGAGTCATTATCCCGACCTGAGGCTCCACGATCGCGGTAGCTCTCTTATACTATGTGAGTCGTGATTGCGACCATCAGTATGAGATCATAGTATCTAGTCCTTCAAGAAAAAGTCATGATCATGGTGCAGCATATTTTTCCAAGTCTAGAATGGACTTCAACCGGGTGCTCGGGATTTATTTGGGATCCCGTATATACAAATAAAATATGTAACCACACCAGATTTAATATTTTGAACATAATGGCATACTCAGAATTTCCATCCAAGTTCATTTCAACCAAATCAGGTCCCACACCCATATTTTGTTTTCTTAAATTTTTTACCAATAGGTCAAAATGAGCTTAGGTGTCTTGGCACCTGAACCAAAGGTCAACCTAGCCTAAAATTAATATTTCAAAGCTACTAGCATAGTCAAAATTTGCATATGAGATCATCTTACTAAAGTTTTTTCTAGTGGCCATTTGGAACCAATGAAGACTTCAAAATAGGAAAACGGCTATAAAAAACAAACAAACTGCACGGTAATCGAACTGCCAGTTCCAAAGAGTCATAAATGACTTAAAGAAGTTATGAAGAAACTCTAATAGAAAAAATATGGAAAATTAATTAAAGGGTCATTACACTATCATAACATCAAGACCCTTAGCAGAATTTAGAAGTGGCAATATTTTATCTCAGTGGCAAGACTAAAGTATGGTTCTTCTCCTATCATATGAGTAATGGAACTGTAAAATGGGCAGAATTCACTAGAGAAATATGTAGGATTTTAGGATTCAGATAATATTAAAATAAATTTAATTGGTGAGTTTAAGAAGATAGAATAAAAGGGTATTGTGGATTACTATTTAGAGAAATTTTAAGAATTAAGGACTTGGGTATTGATTAGGAGTCATGCTATATTGGAGGAATTCTTTTTGGAATTCTTTATTGAAGGGTTGAGGGAGGACATCAAGAACACTATCAGATTATTAAATGTTTTTTTATTTAGTAAGGTTGTAGTGATGGCAAGACAACATAAAAAAGTGGTGGATGCTATGAGTAGGAGGTTTAAAGGGAAATGGGGTAGAAATTCAGCACACAATACTATGTCTAACAACTATGAAGTTAAGGTTACAGGACCACAGGGGGAACCAATGGTAAAACTATAGTAACAAGTTGTTTAAAACCAGAAAATCTCAAGTATATGTTACCAATGTGGTGAAAAGAATCATATGGCTCATTAGTGAAAACCAAAATAGTTGAATGTTATGAATGCTTTACTTGATCAGGAGGAAGTAGACCAAGGGAAGATAGATGAAGAAATAGATGTAGAGGAGTTCCTTGGTAAGAAGATAATAGATGGGGCCATTAGTTTGAATGTTGTATCTCAAACTGAAGTACCTAATACAATCAAACTTAGAACTGAAATAAAGAAACATGTAATTACTGTGTTACTTAAATCAAAGAGTACTCACACTTTCTTAGACATGGAGACAACCAGGAATATAGGTTGTCTGATCAGGGAGGTCATGTCTATGAGAGTAACTATGGAGACAACCAGGAATATAGGTTGTCTGATCAGGGAGGTCATGTCTATGAGAGTAACTATGGCCAATGCAAGCCAAATTTTGAGTTGGCATTCTTGTCCCAATTTTAGATGGAAGATACAAGGAGTAGTCTTTGAAGATACAATGACACTCCTTAGGATTAGGGGCAATTATATGATATGGGGGTGAATGAGGTCCCATAATCAAGTCATAGTTGACTTTATGAAGTACAAAGAACAAATGACTCATAAAGGCAAAAGGGTAGAGATAAAATAAATTTACAATCAAACAGAATTGAAGAGCATGTCGGCGCGGGGGAGGGGTCAAGTAGTTAATAAAAAGGGATAGTCTATTTGGGCTCATCTTTTCATTGTACCACCTAGTTAAATACAACCAAAGAGAACATACATGAGAAATTAGGTTAGATCACAGAAAAACTTCTGAAAGTCTTCATAGAGCCTACTTCATTACCTCCCAAGAGGTTATAAGAACATTATATTCCACTAAACTCTAGAGTAGAACTAGTTATCAGCAAGCCCTACAGGTATAAATTTTTTCATTGAAATAAAATAAATAAGCAAACTAAAGATATGTTGCAATAAGGTACCATCCAAGCTAGCCATTCTATCTTTTGGTCACTGATGTTATTATTTAAAAAGAAATATGATAGTTGTAGGTTCTGTGTGCACTACAGAGAGTTGAATAAAATTACCATAAATGATAAATTTCCTACACCATTAGTGGATAATCTACTAAACGATTTGCATAATTCATTATTTTTTTCTAAGATTAATTTAAGGGTTGGGTATCACCACATCTGGATGAATGAAAAGGAAATCTATAAAACTGCTTTTAGATCTCATTTGTGTCATTATAAGTTTAGGGTTATACCTTTTGTCTTAACCAATTCCTCATATCTTCTAAGATTTTACTAAACAGTTTGTACTAGTTTTCTTTGATGAAAAACTCATCTATATTTTTTTAGTTCATGAGCATAGGTACATAGTGCTTGAAGTATTGAATAAGGAATAATTATAGGTCAGGTGTCTAAATGCTTATTTAGACTTCCAATGGTGGAATATTTAGGTCACATTATTACTAGAGAAGGTGTCTCTATTGACCCAACTAAGATCGATGATAGAACAAATCATCATAGTCTATAGTACCTGTTGGGGCAAAGGGTACACACTTCCTTGTAGTAAAAAGGCTTAATAAACTACTTGGTTTGGACTATGAAGTGCAGTATAAAAAAGGTGTTGAAATAGGTTAGTTGATTCTTAATCAAGGAGGTTAGATGAACACCCTTCTCTACATGTAATCAGAGAACTTGAACCTACTTGGATGCAGGAAATTTCTGAGAGTTATAAGCATGACCTTATAACCTTGCATCTAATCACTAAATTTATCATAACCCTATAGCCTTGCAACTAATCACTAAATTTATTACTAACCCTGCTGAACAGTCTACTTATACACTACATTAAGGCACAATAATACACCAAGGAAAGATATTTATAGGTAAGGCTACTAATTTTATGGGTAAAATTTTTGCTTATTTTCATACCTCTCTACTTAGGGGACACTCATAACAATGAGACACTTATAAAAGAGTGAGTATGGTATTTTATTGGCCTAAGATGAAAGTTATCATTTATCAATGAGTTTCTGAGTGTGATATATCAAAGAGTAAAATCTGATAATGTATATTACCCAGGATTGTTATAGCCCCTGCCATTCTTGAGGCTAGAAAGATTTCATGGCAAGATATTTTGATAGATTTCATAGAGGGACTACCCTCTTCAAGCCATAAAGATTCCATGTTGGTGGTGATTGATAGATTCACCAAGTATGGACATTTTTTGTCCCTCAAACATCCTACTCAACTGAGGTAGATAAATTATACCTAAAAGATATCTGCAGGATTTATGGGTTATATTACTATAGGGATTCCATTTTAACTATCCAATTCTGGTAAAAACTATTTAAATCCATAGGTATTAAGTTATCAACTTCATACCTGTGAAATAATAAGAATAATAAAGAGATTAAGAAGGCAATTTATTCTTCTGCATCTTTAATGTATCCATGAATATAAACTTATATAGTTGTAAAAAGTACAAGGATAGATATAGGGGATAACTACCAAGAGGCATAGGTTGATTACAAGTGTACAGATAATTAATTACAAAGACTTCTAATAATCAAATAATTCTACTTTAACACCCCCTCAAGCTGGTGTCGGTATAAAATAGAGATGAATCTTATTGAAATACACAGATAGGAGTTATTGTCTAAGCATATTTTTCATGATATCTGTAATTTGATCATCGTTGGAAATAAATCAAATTGAAAACCTACCTAGCTTAATTTGCTCCCGCACAAAGTGATAGTCAAATTTAATATGTTTGGTGTGGGAATGAAAAATAGGATTGACACTCAAGTAAATTGCACCAATGTTACCACCCCACATGATAGAAGGAAAAATGGGTGGGAAGCTGAGTTCTCAAGAAGAGAGCTTACCCGTATGATTTCATTTGTGGCATTGGCTAGTGATATGTATTCACTCTCGGTTGAGGAATAGGAAACATTAGTTGTATGTTTGATGACCAAGAATTCAAATTATTGATAAGATACACAATATATCCACTAGTGGAATGTCGGTCATTAGGGAAGCCAACCCAATCACTATCTAAAAATCATTGAAGCTGTGCGGTAGAATTCTTTGAAATAAAAAACCAAGGTTGGTTATTGCACAAATATAGCTAAGCACAGACTTTATTTCTTTCCAATTATTACTTTGTTGTACAATGCATAAATTGAGCTAGGTTTGTTGACACTAAATGCAATATCTGGGCTTATCAAGGTTTTATATTGCAGGGAACATATAATTTTGTGATATCGCTTAGAATATGACAATAGATCACACATTATCTTGCTCAAGGTCAATACCACTGCCATTTGTGTGCTACATGACTTAACTTCCTACATATTTGTCACTTTCATAGATCAGCTGCATATTTATCTTGTGTCAATAATAGGATATCTGAGACCCTTCTTATCTAAAAAATAATTAAAGGTACTCAAGTGATGGACAAGGAATATTTCTTTAATTTTGGTGAGAAACCAGGGCACCTTAGAGGAATTTGAATATGTAACAGCTATGTCCAACATAAACTAATACGTATATTAATAATGTATCTTAAATAAGAACAAATAATGATGAGTCGTCCTTGGAGGAGTGGAAACCTAGTCCCTCCAAAAAATTTGACAAGTGTTGAAACCAATCTCGTAGAGCTTGTTTCAAGCTGTAGAGAGAGAGAGAGAGACAAAGTAGGCAGACATGGTCAGTCTTGGAAGAATCAACATACCTTTATAGATATTCCATATATAATTCAATGTCTATCTGTCCATGTATGAATGCATTAGAGATATCAAGTTGATGAATGGGACAATTATGAACTATGGCAAGCGTAAGAATTGTTCGAACAGTGGTAAATTTGACTACAGAGAATATATTTTAAGATATTCAATAATAGGCTATTGTGTGTAACCCTTAGCAACAAGATACAACTTGTAATGTTTTATTGAGACATCTACATTTCTCTTTATAAAAAATCCACTTGTTCCTAGTTATATTTATATTGATAGGGCAAGGCACAAACTCCATGTTTTTGTTAGATCTAAAGCATTTAATTCTTATTGCATAGCATTATGCCATTCTCAAAATTTCATAGCCTAAAAAATCTTATTAGGTTCTGCTAATAAATAATTTGATTCGGTTAAGGCTATATTGGCTTGGCGTTTTTGCATAGTGGTGGGGCGAAGTTACATGGGATGGATGCGAGGTTGGTTGGGATTTTTTTTAAGGGAGAAACAAAAATGTCCATAGATGATGATATTCCATAAGCATTATTTGGATTGGAAATAAAACAAGAAGATGAATATGATATAGATGTTCAAATTCGTATTTGAAGGGATTGGCACAAAGGTAAGGATCCAAGCAGTGTGTTATGTAAAGGAGAGAAATTAAGGAATTAAAATGAGATGGGTTTTATTTCGAGAATATAAGGGTATGTAATTAGGTGAAGGAAAAATATTAGGAGATCAAAAAGGAGAACTATAAGGAGGTTGAGATGAAGAGGTTGTCTTACCAAATATTGTTGTTGAGTCCAAGTGAGGCTTGAACGAACTTGAGATGTGCATCATGAGTTATCGATTTTCTCGCTAGGCGACTTCGCCAAATTTACTTTGTATGGAAATTCTTGTGGATGAAATTTGACATGTCTAGCTATATTTACTCGACTTGTGTATTTGTCTAAGCACCTATATGCACTGTGACTCAAACTTTGACCAAGATAGACACAAGGGGATGTTTGAAATAAATAATTATGATGATTGTAAGGCCAAAGCAATGGAAAAGTCAAACACCAAAAAGGTTTGGAAGAAATGTAGTTTGGATTTTTATTGAATATAAGTTGATATAGGGACTTTTCTTTAATGACATTTGATGGAAGAACATCTATTAAAATGGCATTGTGTTCAGTAGAAAAAATCCAATATTCAAGAGGCAAATTCGCATGAGCTAATAAAGACAAGTGTCTACCAAGTATCAAATTTTTATTTCTGAAATGTCATTTGTTCATGCGTGTAAGGACACATAATGAGATGTAAAATACCAATTTTATTAAAGTATTTGCTCAGTTTTTGGTATTATCATCCCGAATCAAAGTGAAAAGCTTTGATTTTTGCTTGAAATTGCCTATCAATCATTTTTTTAAATTAAGAGAAATTGAATGAACATCACTTTTATTTTTAAGAAGATAAACCCATTAAAAGATAGTAAATTCATCCAAAAATAAAACAAAATAGCGATGGCCTATAAAAGAAAGAACTAAGAACAGACCCCAGACATTAGGGTGAACAATTTGAAAGGGAGTTATGCTAGTATGTTCAATAGACACTAAGGGCAAATGAGATAATTTCTGTAAGCTACAACTATAACACGGACTAAGTTTATTTGTAGAAGTAGAAAAATGCTGATTTCTAACCAATGATTATAAATTTTGAACATTAGGGGCCTAGACAAAGGTGCCAGTTATCGAAAGACATCGAAAAAGGGTATTATAGTTGTCATAGCTATCTTAGGAATTTGTTGAATATTGTAGATTTCGGGCTCAATTTGGTCTTCCATTAGTAGTTGGCGGGTGTGTTGGCCCTTGATAAGAAAATGGGAAGGCCAAAATTAAAAAAAAAAAAAAAAAAGAATTGTCAGAGGTGAATTTTTTACAAAGAGTTGATTCTTAACTATTTTGGGAACATAAAACATTTTTCAAGTAGAGATATTCAATAATGGCACTTACACTTTGAAGGTATAGAGTGATGTGGTAATTTGTAGTCATATCTGGAAACCACATGATAGGTTACATATTTGGTGAAGAGGGCGCAACAAAAGAGTTACGAGGAATATACCTCTTTCGACAAGTGACAGCGGAATGGTTGTTTAGGCTATAAATTTAACATGGACAACAATTTTGATTTTTTTTTAGAGTTGTTGGATGGGCACGGGTGATATTTACTATTGGAGTAGTTCTGTTGAGGTGGAGTGTATTATGGTCGGTATTGGGGAGTAGGCAGAAGGGTAGAATTACATTTTAGAACCATATTTGTGACAAGTTCCATGGCATTTTTAAGCAAGATTTGATAAGCTACAAATTTTTCATGGGTTCATTGAATGTAATTGGTTTTGGACGGAGACTGAGAGCAATAAAAAGGCCATAAAATTTTAGTCCAACATTGTGATGAATAATTGCATTAAATTCAGCAGAAGAAATGGATCTATCAGCAGTATTAAGTTCATCAGAAAGAGCCTTGGACTTTTGGGCAGCTTTCTTTAGCTCTTCTAATTTGATATTATCACGACCAGAACCAGAAACTAGTCGTGATGGGTATCTCAAGTCCGCCAAGGATCGAAGACCACCCATATTAGCCTAGCAACCAGAATACAATATAACTACTAGCTGTGGCTGAGTTCCGAACATATAACATGATAGATATAAATTCTAAACATATAACAAGATTGATAAATCAATAACAAGAGGAATCTAAGAATCTACAACACAATCTACCCACACTTTTGTCTATAAAAGCCTCTAAAAAAACAAAAATCAACCTAAATCAAGACATTCCCCCAACCATTTCCAAAAGAACCCATGGAAGAAGTCTAAGACATGAATGAAACAAGACCCTGAAATGAGGTCCTTCTGGAGAATGGAAGCTCACTACTTTAAAGCAAACTCATGGACAATCTAGAAAATTACTTACCACTATGCAAGGAAATAGAAGTATCTTCAGACCCTGTATTGTCTGAGGATACAGTGTACGGGGATAGTAGCGGGGTGAGCACTAGCATGTAACTCAGAGAGAGGATAAAATAATGTCAAATCCAAAAACACAGTAAAATCACATACACACAATGTACATACATATATGTATATATACGAAATATAGGGATAGGGAACAAGGTTTAGAATGAGATTTAAAATATTAACCTGGACTATGTAGCTTCAACCTTCATAAAGGCACCCACGGGCTATATGGGTTCGGCCCCTCCCACCAGAAGGTCCCCAGTATGTGTTAGCCACATGAACCAGAGGTATCAAGAAGGCCAAGGAATCCACAACCCTTTGCCAATCTATGATAAATAAATATGAGGTGTGATACAAGCACATAGTCATTAAGGCTAACCCCCACACCGGCAAACATGGGTTTCTCGTATCGATCCCTTGAGACCTCCACCTTCACGGCCAGTTACACAACCCGTTTTAATCTCAATTAAAATATTTACACATTTTCATTCATTAAACCAAGGGCCATTAAGGCAAATACATTGGTATTATCATACCAATTACGCTTACAAGCCATTATAATTATGTCATTTCAATTGACCATCAACTTGGGGGAATCCACGACCCTATGGTCCAATTATTTATTAACTTGGGGGAATCCATGACCCTCAAGGTTCAATTTAAACTCAAGTAATGGACATAAATGCATTTCAAAACCATTAATGTTCCATTATCCCTTTTTATGTAATGCCATAGTTTTAAAGTAGTATTAATATGCATATGCTTGTGTTCAAAACTAATTTCAAAAAGTGGGGTTGAGCTTATTACCAATTAAATCACTGAAATCCATAAAGTTGGAGGAATCCACGACCCCCTAAAGTTTATCAATTCAATTTAGGGGAATCCATGACCCCATATTCCCATTTACCATGCACCTTATTAGTTCAATAGCCATTTATTCAAAACATAAATGATTCACAAAATCCATGGGAAAAGCGATTCAATCAATAGTACCCAAAAGCCCTCAACCCAATTCTAAATTAATAATTAAATCACATGGGTAATAGTCTTAAACACATGTTTTTGACATAAAATCTTTAAGGTAAAGATACATGTCTGGGATACAAAGAAAAAACTAAAGAGAAGCCACAAATTAGAAGCTTGAATTCCCAATTTCTTGAAAACCCTAATTGCTCTTAACTTGGGAATTTGAGGGAACAATAATGTTTATGTTATGATAATTTTGATAATAGGGCTACGAGAGTGT
The DNA here is from genome assembly GCF_002878395.1 of Capsicum annuum. Classification (NCBI taxonomy): domain Eukaryota; kingdom Viridiplantae; phylum Streptophyta; class Magnoliopsida; order Solanales; family Solanaceae; genus Capsicum; species Capsicum annuum. Next base: position 88,378,443 of record NC_061117.1, on the reverse strand, counting down.
TTTAAGTCATGGGATAGAAGTTGTATAGGAGAAAATACCGATTTTCCCTTAATATGAATGTGTAGGAAACATTGTCTTTAGTTACTACGGGTCACATGATGATTCGTAATGTCTGGGTATGAGTTGTTGCCTAGACTCATAGTCTGGGCAGACTCTTAGACCCCCTTCACTTGTTTGGTCGCTAGTCACACCCTATGACTCGTGACCCCACCTTATGACTCTTAAGGGTCCAATTATGACATCAACAGAAACTTGGGCATTCCTCGTTGGTTGCCTACAACTTGAGCCTATGACTTTTAATGAGTCTTCATGACTCACTACGTATGTTGTTACCTCGGTAGTGAGCACAAAAGTCAAGAAATTTTCAGATCCAAAACTTTAGGGTGTTACAAATGTGCAGCTGGACTTGACGATTTTGGGAAACAGAACCAAAGGCGATGGCAAGAGTCTCCCAAAATGCAATAAATGAGGTGAGACCTATAACATAAGTGTAGATCTCTTTTGTTAAAAAGGAAAGCAACCACGAATAAAGCATTTGATCCTTGCAAAATAATATGTCAAATTCTGGTTGGAAACTTGAAGGGTGGGATCAGCGGAGAACATAACAGCGATAGTTGGAGAGGGATTCTCACCATTAGTGAAACCATGAAGGTTTTGGTAATTTAGGAGAGGAATAAATTGAGTTTTCTATGCCAATAGTTTTTTGGTGTAAGTTTAACAGAAAAAAGATGGGTAGAGATAATAACAGGAGTGGGAGAAGTGAAGGAGAAAGAAGTGATGGGAACGACATACATAGCGATAAATGTGGAAGAGAATTTTGTTTAAGGATCCAATACCATGTGAAATTATAAAAATAACAAAAAGATTAAGAAGATAATGTATTCATCCATTTCTTTGATGTGTTCATCTATATGAACTAATATAGTTGTACAAAGTAAAAGGGTAGATACAGGGGATAACTACCAAGAGGCATAGGATAACTACAAGTATAAAGATAATTATAAAGGTTCTGGTAATGAAATAATTCTACTTTAAAAATACCATCCACGGTCTAATGATCAGGCTGAGAGGTTGAACAAGCGCCTGAAATCTTACTTATACGTTATGTCCTTCTCTAATCCTAAGAAGTGGTTATAGTGATTTCATTAGTGGAATGGTTACAACACCAATTATCATAGTGCCCTGAAAACTACCCCTTTTAACGCCCTATATGGATTCCCCCTACCTAAAATTCCAATAGTTCACATCCCACTCAATCCACACCCTATTAGGGGCCTTTTTTGCTCGAAGACAAAGTCTCTTGCAGCAACATAAGGAAAATTTACAATCGACTCATAGTCAAAAAAAATTATGTTGATAAAGCACATACAAAAAGAGTTTTATAGGTGGGAGATTTACTATACTTGAAACTTCAACCTTATTAACAAGCCTCAGTGGTTATTCATAAGAATTTGAAGCTTGGTGCAAAGTATTACGAACCCTATGAGATCTTATGAAAGATCAGAATAGTGACAACACTATTGTCGTCAAAGTTCATATCCGCTGGTCATATCCTAGCCTAAAAGAAGCTACTTGGGAAGATTAGGGATATATTGTTGGATGATTTCTTGATATCACGACTCAACCCAACTTGAGGTCAAGGTCCATTTTGAAGTGTAGGTATTGTAATGAATGAAGGAGCAAGATTAAAGATCTGAGAGAATTGAAATAGGAATTTGGATATTAGGGGTTTGTAGTCGCTAGTGATATGTGTCAATGTGGTGATCCATGTGATGATTCATTCAATGGCCCAGATTAGAAGTTCATTTAAATAGAAGGAAGTCCTCGACTAATCCATGTAGTTGAGGTTATTACTTTTCCTTTCTTCTTCTTCTCTGTCTCTCTACTCTCAAATTCTCATCCTCTTAAACCTCTATTGCAGGTAGCTTGAGCTCAAGATTTCAAGGAGTCATCATTGTTTAATGGTGAATTTTAATTACACCATTATTATAGTTTGTAACTGAACTTCCCTAATCAATAAAATTTCCCTTTTCTCTGTCTAAATGGAATTGCTCAACTAAAGGTGTTATATTTGCCTAGAGGGACATTAATTCTTTAAAAACTAAAGCCATACCCAGACATAACTTTTAAAATATTATGATACGAAAATATAAACTTCTTCCCTGTAAAATAATATTGATTATTATAAAGGATAAAAAATAAAGATCAACACGCCAAAAGTTTAGATTCATCACTAATGTCAATCCAGTAGATAAAAAGTCTCATATTTCTTGATATCAATCATGACCCAAATCAGGGCCTGGCCATGACGGGTATATCAAGTCCACTAAGAACCAGATACCACCCCTTTTTCCTAGCCAAAAAGTACAAAATACAGCTAGCAGTGGATGAATTCTGAACATATAGTAAGATAGATTGAATGTAAGCTCAAAGGTGTCTAAGAATATCAAGAATAATATCCAATCTACAGTAATCCACAAAGCCTCTAAAACAAAACCAAATATAATCTATGTCGGGACATGCCCCCGACAATACCCAAAGAAACCATATGAATAGTCCATGACATAAGAGAATAGAAAAACCATGATATGAATCTCTTCTAGAGAATGGAAGCTCACCACTTCAAGCTAAATCCTGACACCCTGAAGTCCTATCACTGCACAGAAAAAGTAGAAGTATCTCTGATTCCTGCATTGCGTGGAGGATACAGTGCCCAAAGACTGTTAGTAGGTTGAGTGCTAGCATGCAACTCAGGATAAGGGTAAAGTAATGCCAGTCAAAAAATTAACTTTAACTCAATGTACATGTTCACATTCATGCATATATATATATATAAAAAAATATATGTTGGGGTAGGGAACAAGGTTTAGCATGATAGTGAAACATTAGCCTAGACTATATAGCTCAACCATCACAAATAGGCACCCACGGGCTATATGGGTTTAGCTATTCCTAATGAAATACCCCTAGTGAATGTAAGCCACAAGAATCAAAGGTATCAAGGAAGAACAGGGAATGCCCTGATCCCATGTCAATCCTAGATACAAATATATCAATAGTATGAATTATGCACACGATCATTAAGACCAACCCTCACATCGGCAAACATAAGTTTTCAGTATCAGTCATTCGATACTCACACCTTCACGGTTTAGCTATATAATCCCCATTAAGCCCAATTAAAACAAGTTTCACATAACTTATTCATTAACCAAGGAATTATATGTTAAGGCACACCACATGTATTATCATACTAGTTAGCTTGCAAGCTCAAAATTATGCTGTTACAATTCCATTAACTTGGGGGAATTCCTTGACCACCTTTGTTCATTAAATCAAAACATAGCCAACAAGGCTTTCAAAATCTATGTTCACTGTTTAACCATTTATGTAATGTAATAGTATAGGTGTGTATGTCAAACCAAATAATAATTCCTGAGGGAATAAAATTGTTCAAAACTAATTCCCAAGTTTGAAATATCAATTTGGAGGATTACCTGACCCTCAGTCAAATTACCACACCCATGTATCCCATTAGTTCAAAAACATTCAATTCAAAGTATGAACAACTCATGAAAACTATAGGAAAACCATTCAAGGATAGACCATTCCAAAACCCTCAACCTATGTCAAAACCCACATTCAAATCCATACAATTAACCATTTAAAACACATGTTTTTCACAAAATAATATTTGAGGAAGAGTAACAACCTGAGATATTAAGATTTATGGAGAGAAATCAACCCTTGGAAGTTCTATATGCCAATTTCTTAAAACCCTAGCTTGTTCTTGACTTAGGGGTTTGAGAGAGTTTGGGAGAGTATTTATGACTGATAAGTGTTAAAAATAATACCCCAAAGGTGTTTTATGGTATTGGGGTCTAAGTAGGGAAAAGGGAAATGACCAGAATACCCTTAATAAATAGACTGAAATTGACCACCCAGTAGCTATGAGTCACATGAAGACTCATAATGACTGGCTATAAGTCATCCCTTAGAATTATAGTCTTAGTAGTATCATGGGTTATGCTTACTGGTCTAGCTATGAGTGTACCCTACAACTCATTCTTACGCCTTACAAGTCGTATGGTCTAGTCATTGATAAGGCAGAAACATTTAGGCACCCTTACTGGTTAGGCTACAAGAGCCACTAAATGACCCATAAAGGATCTTGATGACTCATTGGGTGCCAATTGTGACCAATATAGAGACTTAGTCAAATACATTGGTTAGGCTATGATTAGAGTCCTATGACTCATAATGACATCCTATTACTCGTATGATGAGTCGTAGTCTGGACAGTGTGCTTAGAGGTCAAAAAATTTTCAAAGGCCAGAATTTAGGCTGTTTTATTATCCCCCCTCCCTCCTTAGGATCATTCGTCCTCAAATGATAAGGTATCCATTAGTATAATTTTAACATAGAACACAACCACACTTACCTTTAGCAAAGACAGAAAACATAGATATTAAGGAATACACATACCTCAAGCACAAGTATCCAAAGTGGGAAGCAAGAATAGATATTTGGACTGAAATTATTTAGCCTTAAATCAGGATTTTTAGGAAGAATAGGTTGTTCCAGCTGATACCTTCAAGAATTCTTAACTATTACATGAGAACAGGTTCATCTTCGAAGTATTTTTCCTTTTTAATATTTTTCTATTGGAGCTTCGTGTCCTCTTCAGCCTCCCATGAAACTCTTCCACCCCAAATAATACACCTAGAACCCTTAAAAATAACAATGCTTTACCACTATGCTTTCAGCTACAAATACAACACTCTACCATTTCAATCTCCTAATTCCCCCCTGAGACTGGCCTACAGCTATAAGAGTTTGGGTATAACTACATATTTCTTCCATGTTAAATCCCAACTTGGAGTTAAAGGTGCTAGTGTATAGTACCATATACTTTATGTCCCTCTAATAACACTACTCCATGTCATTACTAAAATCAAACAACCAGTCTTAAATCAAAGAGTAAGAATATAACACCACGATTTTTATATCTATCAATCACACCATTCATTCTCATCTTTTCTATACCCACTTGATTGATTTCCCAACTTATTTTTTATGTAAATAATGAATTTTATTTATACCAAAAATGCTTACAATTTCATGCCAAACAGGTCTGACTCCTGTTTCTTACTAGGATTCCTACTTAGCCTAGCTTGCTTTCAGTAGAAAAAACAAAACATCCTTGTGCTAATACTAAGCTAGAGCTGAGAATTCATGAATTGTACTGATAAGCTGTAGTTAACCTTGCAATTTATTCTTTCAAAACTGCTCCATTATGGCATATAATTCAGCTGCTGGAGTACCTCTTTCCATTTATTCAATCTTGTCCCTCTAGTATGTATATGTATTACCACCTCCCTCACAAGTCTATCTATCTGGAATTTTCCATCTTGAAATCTCATGAGGTTTCTTTCCCTCCAGATAATTGTTACTACCATTGCAAATATGCTATAATAAATGCCTCTTCCACCTGTCTTTTCTTTGCCCATCCCATAGCCAGGGCCACTTTCTCTTGCCATTAGCCTACTCGCCTATGCTCGCCAACCCATCTAAGCATACGAATCCATAGTGTATTTGTAATTGGACACTCAAATAGCAGGTGGCTCAATGTCTCAATTGGAGCTTTACAAAAGACACATGCAGTAGGACAGTCAATACCAAACTTATGTAATCTGACAACAGTAGGTAATCTTTGGTTTAGAGCTAGCCATAATTAGAACTTGTGTTGTGGATGGATTACAGGATGTGAAGTTAGGCATTTCCATTGTATTTTAGGAAACAAAGGTCTCAGCATATTGTATGTTTGCTTAATGCTGAATTTTATTTTGTAGACCAGACTCTGCAACCTATTTATTAAGCTGCCCTGGATATTGTTGATATTCAGTATGTATCATATTTCCTCAATGATTTTCCTTATCACCCATGTTGCATTTGCAGGAATAGGGTTGGTACTCAACTCTTCTGATTTCATATATTATATATGTACCTACCTCACCCACAGACAATCTTTATTGGACGCCAAAGCCCATAGCTGTTTGAGGATGGCTGCTTTGTTCCAGGTACTCATGTGCAGAATATTTATTTCACTAGCTGCTTTAGGTTGGCATACCTTCTCCCACGACACCAATGCTCTTTCTGAGTTTCCTACCGATCCTGTCCATAAATACACACTATATGCCTTTTCAATTAATTTCATAATTTTATTTGGTAGGAGGAATATTTGCCCCCAGTATGTTTGCATCCCAAATACCACAGATTTTATTAATTGCAGCCTTCCCAAGTGTGTAAGTAATCTAGAAGTCCAGAACTTTATTTTATCCATGATCCTATCAACAATGGGCATACATTGGTCAAGAGTAAGCTTTTTTAAAGAGAGAGGGATACCTAGGTATTTGAATAGTAGGGAGCCTTTACTGTATCCCAACAATCTGAGTATATCCTACTTGACATTTGGATTGACACCTGAGAAATACACAGAGCTTTTGTCATAATTAGCTTTTAGTCCTGATGCCCTTGAGAACTTTTCAAAAGCATTCCTGATCAGTGCTACTGAGCTCATCTCATCCTTACAAAACAACCGCAGATCATCCGCAAAGAAAATATGAGCAATATTCAGATTTTTACATCTTGGATGGTAGTGGAAGCTTGGATCTTTTGTTGATATTGCCAACTCTCTTTGCAGGTATTCCATGGTAATGATAAAAAGGTAAGGTGACATGGAGTCACCCTGCCTAATGCCCCTTTTACCCTGAAAAGGTGCAGTGAATCCCCCATTGATCACTAAGGAGTAGGACATAGTTGATACACATTCCATTACCCATCTGATAAATCTGAATGGGAAACCCAAGCCAGCTAGGACATCCTTCAAATATGACCATTCTATGGAATCATAAGCTTTTCAGAGATCAACTTTCATGACACACCTTGGTGACATCCCCTTCTAGTATACCACTTGAATTTTTCATGACTTAGCAGCACATTATCCACAATATTTCTTCCTTCTATAAAAGCAGGTTGTAAAGGGCTTACTAAATAACTGATAACCTCTTTGATTCTATTTGTCAGTATTTTGGTTATGTTCTTATAAAAGGTAGTGTTGCAGGCTATAGGTTTGTAGTCTTTCACTACTGTGGGATTTGGAACCTTTGGGACCAACGTTAGTGCAGTGCTACTGAAGGTTTTAAGCATTTTGTCATATCTAAAGAACTCCATTATAGCATTACAGGTAGTTTCCTGTATAGTGGCCCATTGATGGTTGAAGAACTCTATGGAGTAGCCATCTACCCCCGGAGCTTTCTCATGGGTAAGTCCTTTAATTTCTTTCTGTATCTCATCCTTAGTCACCTCGCTAACCAGGTCGCACTTCTGCTCGTGGGATAGACATAGCCCTTGTTGTAGGACTGCTGTATCTAAGCATAGCATAGTACCCTCTGATGATCCCATGACTATCTAAAAGACTGAGATAAATTCTTGCTCAACTTTCTTTGTTTCTGTAAGTTTCATACCACCTTCAGTGTACATAGATTGTATGGAATTTCTACTAGATCTGATCTTCAGCTGAGCATAAAAATATTTTGTATTGGAATCACCACTAGCAATCCATGTGGCCTGGGACTTCTGTCTGAGAACCTGTTCCTCAACCTTTCCCCATTTTGTAATCTCAATGAGTGTCTTCTTTCTTCATTAACTAATACCTGGTTTTATAGGCTGGTGTTTAATTTAGATTGGATAATATCTAGTTGTGCCCTAGCCCTCTGGAGTGTCTGTGCATATTAAATTCATCTTCAGGGCTTTGAGCTTTGACCATAACTGGAACATGTAGGTTTCTCTAACCTATTATATCCACACATGCTACACAATATTAGGAAATTTAGGGTGTGTCATCACTGTAGTATACATCTTAAATGGATTTGGTTTCATATTATCAACTTGCTTATACTCTATGATAAATAGAGAGTGATCAGATGCTCCAGGGTTCATGAATTTAGCCTATATGTGTCCATACTTCTGCCGCCACTGGATGTTACCAAATGCCCAATCGATCTTAGAGTAAACTCTTGAATTCAGGTTCTGGTTGTTGCAAAAAGTGCAATGCCATCCCTTGGATTTTAGAGTTGTAATTTGGAGAGCATCCACACAATCCTGGAAGTCCTGTGTCTCCACTTGCATCACACATGATCCGATCCTATCCTCAGAGGATAGGACAACATTAAAATCCCCGCATAAGAGCCATGGTTTGTGGATATTGTTGCTTAGTTGATTTAAGTTTTGCCACAGTATTTTCCTTCGGATTGGTTCATTTTTTGCATAGACAATTGTTAGGAATGCATTGAATGTACCCATTTCCACCTTACAATATATCATATATTCACTAGTTTACATTACAACCAATTGTATATGGGTCTTCCACATTACCCAAATTCTACCATATGGGGCCATTGGGTAGTTACAAGTATAGTTCCAGCCTTGTTCCACCTTATTTAGTATTGCATATGACTTATTCTCCTTTACTCTGGTTTCTAGACAACCAAATACCTCCACTTAATTCTTTTGCAAAAAGAGTCTCACCTCTTTTTGCTTTTAGGGCTGATTTAAGCCCCTAACATTCCATGTTGCAATAATCATGGAGGGTTGAATGTATCCCCTAGGTCAGTAGCTGACCCTGCTTTCTTGCCACAATTATACACACTTAAGCATTCAAATCTGTTTGTGCTTACCACATTTGTATGGTTCATTCCAGCTTTTGCACTAAGGTGCTCCCTTTGTTTGTTACCTTGTTTTGGCCCGTTGTGAACAGGTATAGTCTCTAGTCCCAATGTTGTTGGTTCAGCTGATGGTTTTGCTGGTTGTGTTTAACCTTCCTCCTGCCTAGCCACCCAGCCTATTGTACCTTCCTTTCCTCACCTCCTCGACCCTTGTTTCGTCTTCTCATCCGCGGTGCTTCATGGAACCCATGGTCAGTTTTTTCCTGCTCTAGTTTCAGCCAACATGCCTCTTCTAAATGCCCAAATCTCATACAGTGATGACAGTATTTAGGCTTCCATTCATATTCAATGTGTTGCGTATAGTTGCCATCCGGTGATGCAATTTCCACTGATTCTAGCAATGGTTGAGCAACATCCACTTCCACCAATACTAGAGCATATGAGATTCGTTCCATTGTCGCAATTACTCTATCAGTGTACAGCGGTTTCCCTATTATGCTCGTGATTTTTCTCAGAGCTCCATTTGATCAATACCCCACCGGTAGGCTAGGGAAAATGACCCATAGTGGAATAGTTGTGATACGATCAGGGTTGAATTCAAAATCACGTTGCCATGCCTGAACTATGAAGGTTTTGTTGTGGTATGTGTAAGATCCCCCAGTAAAACTTTGTCACAATCTTCCTCTGATTCAAAACGAAATATAAAGAATCCCTCATCATGAGTTAAGACTTGTGGTTTTTGGTCAAATCGCCATATATTTGAGATGTAGAGATCCATACTTTTTTGGTCTGGCGTATCTCCTACAACAAACCCTATGAGTGCAAATTTCCAGTACTCATCTTGGGGCTTCAGATCTTCTTCACTTAAAGTAACAATCCGCTTCCCAAGATTTGAGCTTGGAGCAATATATTCCAGAGAGTTCCCCTTCTGCGATTCTCTATTATCCTTTATCTCTGGTTTCTTTTCCGTTTCCTTCTCCAGCGACTGCGAGTTTACCGTTGATGTAGAGAACTGTAGTCGGCGCACCGCAGGTGTATCGCCTGTAGATCCAAATTTTCCTAAATGAATTGACGATAACGATTCAGACGAGACTCTGTCTCCCTCTTCTAGAATAGAGTCAAATTATGGAGAGAGGTAACTCCCAAATATAATTGAAAGGCGATTAGTATGAATTCCGTCTGCCTGTGTTACCATCGCCGGTGTTATTTCTATGCTAAAAGCCATGTTCTTAGTCCCTGCGCACGTTAGCATACCTTGCTAAAGTGTACCCTTCATGAGTCCATAGATCTTCCTAATTTTAATGGGTGTGAGTCCGACACACAATATTCAATCTTACTCTTCTTTAATTGCTTTGGACCTTGGGACCAACTTTAATCACTATCACAAAGGTTTCACCATATCTCTCCTTCTTAACTATTTTACTTAACAAGAGTTCATCTTACTCTTTCACCTTCATCTATGGCCCTAGCCCGAGAAATCACCCCCAAATTTTCATATCAAGAACATACATTCCCTTATCTATAGCATTACTATACTTTCAAAGCCACTACTATACTACCAAAGGGAGGGTCACTACAAACCCAGAGTACAAGCATCAAGGATGGGAGGGTTACTTCTCAATTATGTCTCCTGTCAGTCATACAATTTAGAGTGAGACCCGTGAACTGAGACATGGCACAATAGGCATGAAATACTTCATAGAAACCACCTAGATCATAAATAGAAGGTCGTTCTATCATAAGCATAACATAGCATGCATTCTTCGGACTAGTATAGTGAAAAACACAAGTGCAGATATCATGAGTCATATATATGAAGTTGAGACTTATATATATTCAAGAAAGAAGAAAAGGATTGTCGCTTGAAACTACTACCTCTCCTTCTAATGACTAAGAATGGTCGTGAGCTTGCATATATAGCCTCACTTTAGGCAAAGGCATGACATAAAATGAATCGGTACCAAATAGAATATACAGTTCCTTAGAGTCAAGCATAAAATAAGACATGAGTTTATGGGTTTATGAGTGTCATAACATAGAGTTTAAATATTGGGAAGCTTCGATATCTGAAAATCGTTATCGCTTCTAAGTCAAGAGTTAGAGTATGGACATACGCAGCATAGAGAACGCGAACCTTAGGCATAGGCACTATAGAATATATACAACATTGGTCGAATGCTCTCTTAACCATAATAAGAGGGAATCACTTTAATAGGAGTAGATTAACCACGACTCTTCCCTGAAACTCACCATAATGAGAAAATTTAAGATCAGCCTAAGTTCACCATCCTATCCTTACGAATATACCCTCTCACTAAACCTATAAGCACAATACTTCGTACCAAGGGGTATCAACTTGTGCATAAACTAGGTAAATCGGGCACTTACATACTTAAAACCTCATCTAACAAGATACTATCTGGGGTCCAACATATTCTCATTAACCTAATCCTCTTATTTATCGAATGACTTGACCCCAATTCATCGCTCTAACGCTAAACTTCTAGTATACATCACAAGTACCCACTCTAATATTTCCTAAGTTATCAACTTAACCTCTTCTATACATCCCATCAAGCCTACCAATTAACTCCCATAATTCTCACATCGCTACCCTTAATCTAATATTCTCCCCTCTCCAAATCAATATCTAAAGCTCAAACTTAGCATCTAGCAACAATCATGCACCACTAACGAAGTACCCTGCATAATACACTAGTCCACCACATAAAGAGGTTACCCTAAATTCCTTATTCGACTATCGATAATCTATACACAACATATTTAGATGGAACCACCTTTCTTACACACTAAGAGAATAGGAGCACCCTACGGAAAAGCACTAGAGCAGATAAAATCCTTCTTAAAAAGGTCTTTTATTTGCTCCTTAAGTTCTTTCAACCCAGCCAGAGCCATTATGTAGGGAGGGATAGAGATAGGACAAGTATTCGAAAGAAAATTAATTTAAAAATCAATATTTCTATAAGGGGGATACCTGGAAGATTATCAAAATACACTTCAAGAAACTCATTGACTACAAGGACAGTTTTCAAAGAAGGGCCCTAAGAATTTGAGTCCTTAACCCAAACTAAATGATATAGACACCCCTTGAAAATCAATTTTCGGGCTCAAAGATACGAAATAAACCTCACTTTAGGCACTAGGGAACTCCCTTCCCACTCAATCACTGTTTATTTAGGAATTTGAAACTGACCCTCCGGGTCCTACAAACAAGAGACACATGGCACGAATAGAGCCAATCCATCACCAAGATAACTTCAAAATTATACATCTCTAACTCTATAAAATTCACAAACATCTCCCTACCACCGATAGATACCATAAAACCCCTATAGACTCTTCTAGTTATAGTAGAGTCACCCATTAGGATAGACACATAAATGGGATCTGGAATACAATCGAGACCAAAAAAAAATAGCCACATAAGGGGTCACATAATAAAGGGTAGACCCAAATCAAGAAGGCAATATAAATCACAGGAGAAAAGTTTTAGCATACTAATAACAACATCAAGAGAGGCCTTAGAGTCTTAAAGATTGACAAGAACATAAAGATGACTTCGGCCAATGCCGATACTAGGGGTAGCACTCTTTGGTGCAAAAATGGAAGAAAGAGTAAAAGGAATCTTATTGGCCCCAGTAGCGACCCTTGAAGGACACTCCTACTATATGTGACCAAGATAACTACACCTATAACATTGATTTCTCTGCTCATCACACTAATCATGATATAGCTGGCTATAAAATCGACAAGAATGATAGGGTAGGGTTGACTAAGCTCAACTAGCCCAAAATTAGGCTCCATGTACCTCAATCCCATGGTTGACCTAAAAGCGATGATCAGGAGAAGACCTAGGGTAAGGAGCACTATCTCTCTAACCCCACTCCTACTTTGAATATCTAAACTTCATGCTCTACCTATCCCTCACTTTTTCCTAATTCATTCTTCCACTAAATAGACCAAACTAACATTACAGAGAGGCAACTATCTAGGTTAACAGGTGAATAGAATGGCAGAACTCGATATTAGAAATATCTACTTAAGGTGGTAGGGCATGAGTGTCACCCACTGGAGAAGAATCAGTGGGGACCGGTGGAACTCCATGAGGGAATTCAGAAGCATGGACCCTAGACTAGGTCAATACCCTATAAGCAGAATAACTTTCATCCATATTATTATCAAGCAGGAAGGAAGAGTCCCTACAAGCATTAGAACTTTGAGGAATCATGATCTGAAATATGATTAACCCAAAGTTAGAGAATTTTCAAGACCCTAGACTCTATAGCCCAAAATTAAAACACAAGAAAGAGAAATATTCCTAAATTCCTTGAATCCTTTCCCTTGTAAGTATGTCGTGCTACACAACTATAAAAGAGACTCTAACTAACATGGCTTTATGGACACCCAATGACACCAACACTGGCTCTTTTACCAACTTTTCAGAACCCAAACTAGGGCCTGGCTATGATGGGTATCTTAAGTCCACATAGGACAAGAGACCACCCCCTTTTCCTAGCTAAACTATAATACCCCAAACTTTTTTAAGTCAAATCTAGTCTCCAGAAGAGTTAGTGATGAATTTCTAAATGATTAATGTTTAAACCGGATAGAATTTCCCCAATTTTAACTTTTTATTATATGTTAAATTGAATTAGCTTTCCAATAATACCAATTTTGTCCAAATCTAGTTTTGGAGTAAAAAGTTATGGATGTTTTATAGAAAATAGTCTAAACTGCCCAGAAGCGATGGTTAGGCCGACAGATAGTCGAGCTAGTAATGGAACGTCACCTAAGCCATCACGACTAAGCAGTGAACCCATCTTCTAGCCAAGTGCAACGGTCATGACCGATGGACTATCAAGCTAGCGATGGACCATTGCCCAAAACATCGCAGACAAGGTAGGAAGTCCAGGTTCTGGCCAAGTACAACGAGATGGACCGGTGGACCGTCGAACTAGCGATGGACCATCTCCCAAACTGTCACCACTTTCGATCAGCAATTTTAAACCATTTTAAAAGGGTATTTGGGTCTTTTTCCATCCCTTTAGACCCTTAATTATACCAGACCAGATCTCATAACTTCTTTATTCATCCATAACACAAAATTAGGGTTTCTCTCAAAGATCAATCCCTAAGAACAAAAAACCCTAGGTGTCTAATCCCAAGGTAAGAATTTAAGCTTTCCTCAATCAATCTACAAGAAATCATCCACCCAGGTATGTCAAGTGTTGATTCATGGGTTTTTTCACCCATGAAGCTCAAGAAACCCTGTTTGAAATATAAACTTTGGATTCCATGGTATGAATTGAATTATATCCATTTTTATGTTGTTGTTTGATTTCCAAGTTGAAGTCTGTAATGACTATTATGAAAATATGTTAGTATGTGGTTGAAATTCTTGCATTGGAAGGGTAAAATGTTGCCATGATGTATTATTTCATTATTCATGCCTAAGCCTAAAGATATGTATGCAAGGTGTTTGATCAAATGAATAAGAGTATAGGAATTATGCCTTATGACTCATTTGTGACCAAAATTGATGAATCCATGTTTCTCTCTTATGTTTGATATGACTCCCATGTTATTGTTATGCTTTGTAATGGATTGACATAATTCTCATGAGATTAGCCTTATGAAATTATGATATGTTTACATGTATTCCTATTCATGTCTAAGTTTGTAGCATGTGAATACTTCATGAAAATCTCCAATGATTGTACTATGAATTGTTGACTATGGTCATATGTCAAGAAGTATCATGTCTTGTCAGTTTCATGCTATTGAGTCCTGGGGGTACTTGTACCAGATAATTTAGTTGTGTTCCTAGAGCCAGTGTCATGTTTTCTATATACTCTCATTCAATCCATGATTCATAGAACTCAGTTAGTCATGTGACTCAGGAAAACTTAGTAAACTCAGAAAACTCAAAAATTCAGTAATCTCAGTATGTTTCATCAGTCAACGAAACTCAATGAATTTAGTCCAGTTCAGTTTAGTTAATCATGTTCAGTGTCTATTCATATGGGAGTAGGATTCATCACCGAGTGATCCCAAAGATGGGAACTCAACTATTATTTGAGGATGTGATTCTTAGAAGCAATCCTTGTGCTACAGAACTATGTAGCCAGCATAGATTCAGACATCAAACCTGATAGTTGAGGGTAGATTAGATGGATTAACCAATTATATGAGGGTCCCACCATTCTCCTTAGAGTACTTGTTAGATGAGGAATTACTTACAGATTATCCTTACCTATGGCGTGGTATTGACACCTTTCCAATTAGGGTTACAGATTGCACCACAACTCAGTTATAATAGCTTATTTAGGGCATGTAATTTAGATGACTATATCCCACAGTTACAGTCTCAGTCTCAGTCTCAATAATAAAACTCAGATAGCTTTACAGAATTCAGGACTGTCAGATACAGTCACTCAGCTCAGTATAGAACTCAGCTAGTTCTATTAGAACCTAGACTATCAGACTCAGTCGGTCAGTATCAGTTATATCAGTTATCAAAAATACATGTTATAAGTATTCAGACTCAGTAATCAGTGTTGTCACAATCTCATTTATAATTATGTATTCATGCATGTATTCGTACGTTCATGTTACTCAGTCGATCAGTATTGTTCATGCATATGAACCCTTGCATTCATCCTACCTCACTTGTATACCAGTATATTCAATCATACTAACTCATACTTTTATTTTGCATTATGGTTTTTTATACCATAGGTTTAGAAGCACAAGCTCCAGAGCATCCTTAGTAGATCAGACGTTCAGCAACCAGACTAGCAGTGAGTCCTTATTATTCGAGGATAGCATAATTATTTTATTACTTTATTATTTCAATAGTCCGGAGTTAGTTGGGGACATATCCTATCAACTTTATAGTTTTTATACAGTTTAGAGGCTTCCAGACTATAGCATGTTCAGACAGTTATTTCAGTTTTATTTTGGTATTGATATACCATATTTCTAATGTTATGTGTTATCAAATATTTGAATATTGGATATGAAATCACAAATTGACCATGTTTTGTTGGTGTTACTTCTAAACCTTGATCCTGAATTTGAAAATCTTCACCCTATTTTTCGGTGGGCTCCTGACTTACAACTTCTTCACCTTGGTTCTTGACTTCCAATTTCATTGCCTTGTTGCTTGACTTTTAATTTATTCACTCTATTCTCTGAGAGAGCTCTCGACTTTCAATTTTATCACCTCTATTCTTTGGGCGAGCCCTCAACTTGCAATTTCCTCGCTTTGTTCTCTGAGAAAGCTCCCAACTTTTAATTTTATCACCCCTATTATTTGGGTGGGCCCCCGACTTGTAATTTTCTCACTCTGTTCTTCGAGCGAGCTCTCAACTTTTAATTTTATCACCCTTAGTCTTTTAGCGGGCCCCCAACTTGTAATTTTCTCACTCTATTCTCTGGGCGAGCTCCCGACTTTCAATTTTATCACCCCTATTCTTCGGGCAGGCCCCCAACTTGCAATTTTCTTACTCTATTCTCCGAGCAAGCTCCTGAATTTTAATTTTATCACCCCTATTCTTCGGGAGGGCCCTCTAACTTATAATTTCCTCGCTCTGTTCTCCGAGTGAGCTCCCGACTTTTAATTTTATCACCCCTATTCTTTGGGCGGGCCCCCCAACTTGCAAGTTCTCTCACTATGTTCTCTAAGAAAGCTCTTGACTTTTAATTTTATCACCCTGTTCTTCAGGCGGGCTCCTAAAATTAAAATCAAAAATAGAACAAAATTATCCCAAACAAAGATTATGTTAAAGAAAGATTCCATATTTCAGAAAAATAAAGTCTCACTTTCTAGGAGGTCCTAAAGTGAAGTTCCATATAACATGAATTACTTTTAATTTTTTCCCCAGTTTTCATCAAAAGCTTTTGTGGGTGTCAAACCCAATCACAACTACTTGCAACAGTGCATAATGAAAAGATGAATCAAGATCCTGATCAACAAATGCCCCTTTTGAGGGTAATATTGAATGACTGAGACCAACAAGTCCCTTTCTTAAGAATGAAAATGAAAGGTTCTTTCTAAAAGTGCATCTTTTTAGAATTAATGGTTCAAATTAGAAAGTTCACCTTTTAGCCGGGAGATATGAAAGACCCAAATTAGAGAATGTGTCTATTAGGGGTACAATATGATAAATTTTATCATAATTAAAATTACCAAACCTGTACAGCAACACTGCTCTTGCATTTACAGAAATGAGGAATCATATCTCTAGATTTTTGTGCTTTGAAGCCTTTGATTTGAAGGCAGCAGTTTTTCCTATTTCATTCAAAGAGTTTAAAACAAGGTGGTTGGAATGCGGCTTTGGCATTTGAGGAGATTTCTCTTGCACTTGTCCCATGTAGATCTTGCTTTCAATCATTAGTATTTGTCATTGCCTTGTTGCACCATTGGTCCAAACTCAAAATATTAAGAGTGACTCTAAAACAAACAACAGTATCGTTGCTTTGCTATGTTTCTCAGACAATCCCCTTTAAACCTTGGTATTTCCACGAATTCACCAAATTTGTGTGTTGACAACAACCTTCTGCATGCCTTATTCTGACTTGCAATCTTGTTTCTTTCATGTGTTGGTCCTTTGTCTTGCTTTGTGCAATTTAAGAAACTGGTAGCCAGTTTTGAAATTTTTTCTCACTTGTTTTGACATAGACTTGACTCAAAGACAAGAGAAAATGGCAATGATTTTTATTTGGATAACTGAATCAAGAAAATAAAATCAAAATAAAGAGAAGAAAGAAATGATAATGAATTTTCCCATTTGAAACAAAGAAACAAAAAATTTATCTAAAAAATGACAGTCGAGTCTAATGATTATGCCATGCATTTTAGATTAAACTGTCGGATCTTCCATCAAAACTGTCTACCAATTGCTGTTGAGTTAATAGCCTTGAAACTGAGTTGCTTGCTTAGGCCAATTGTATTTAAGACCTCGTTCGGTTAGTGACACCTTGAAGGATTTTCGCCAACAAGCCTCTCCCATTTTTTTTTCTCAGCTCACCTTTGCCTTATGTTGTCCATGAGGGTTTTTCACCAACGAGACTCTCTTATTTTTATTTCTCTAAACTCACCATCATCATACAGTGTCCGTGTGGGTTTTCACCGATAAAACTCTCTTATTTTCATCTCTCTCAACTTATCATCATCTTATGGTGCCCAAAAGGGTTTTCACCAATAAGACTCTCTCATTTTATTTCTCTTCTGATTCCTTATGCTGAGGAAGACAAGTAGTACCCAAAATGCGTCACCATATCCATTGCATGCTTAGGCTTAACATTCTCAAAGATTGATCTGAAGTTCTTTCTTTGGTTGTAACTTGGCTTTTGAATAAGGTTAGAAAGAAAGGATGGTATGAGGCCCAAACAACACGTGAAATGGGGTAGGACTTACCACTTTTGGAATCAACTCAAACAATGAGGATTAACTTATGCCTCAGTTTCTTTTAACTGGATAATTCTAAATTATTTATTTGGTTGGACCGAGCACAAAGTAGGGAAGCCTACGTATCTCACTCCTGAGAGAGGAGAATCAGGTCGCACGTAGTTCCGGCAGCTTGTTCTTTCTTTTTTAATCTTCTTTTTATTATTGGCTCTTTTCTCTTTGGGATTCTTTTTTTTAACTCCATTTTTCTTGACACTCTTCTTTTCTTTCTTTTTGGACACATTTTTGTCTCTTTTTTTGAAACTTTTCTGACTTCATTTTTTTAGTCGACACTTTTTCTTGGGCGTTGCTGACACTATCTTGATTCTAAAAGAGGGGTACAGAAGAAAATAGAACCAAGGCTCAAATGGGATAAACAAAGGATGACACAATATTTTGATAGCAGAATGAAATATCTTCATCATATCAATCCTTGAAAATGCAAGCACATATCATGCAATATGAAATGAAATTAAAAATAAAGATCATTTGGGACATTTAACAACACTAACTTTAACTAAGCATGTTTGTCATATCTTCTTCTACAATTGTCAAACATACAACTCCACCTTTGTTGTACTTCCCTCACATTGAATAACTTATGCCTTCGTGGAATTGATTTTCTTTCTATTCCTTTTGATATAGGATCACACATTTTGACCTAATTGAGACATGTCTTTCAATTGATGACCAAGTTATTTTTGTAATTTTCAAAATATTTGCCTTAATTTTGAAAGAAGGCTTCAACATGGTCACCAAATGTGTCAACACTCTATCAATTTCTCAAATACCTTTTTTCTAATTCTAACCCCCTGATTTAGAGTTCATGCTCAAATAGGATTTTAAGATCTAGCTAAGAGTTTCGCAAGCATGTCATATCACTAGAGCCAACATAAAATGTACTATGTAAAGAAAACAAACAAACAACACATATTTAAAACACAAAGAAAAAAGACATTCTATTTAGTTAAAATAAAAGATAAAAGGGTTTAAACATGAACGTCAAAGAAACAAAATAAGATAGATTCCGAACTATAACTTGGAGATAATTTGGAAAATAGAAAGGAAAACAAAACAAACTATCAACAATCCTTCCCGGTAAGGAGAGGAATGACTTTCCAATTACAGAACTTGACACCTTAGCCACAGAGTTGCACATCATGACTAGAGCTTTCATCACCATCAAACACATTTTCCACCATAAATAAGTTTTGGATCCTCATGCTCAACTCATTGCTTACCGCGTATTGTGCATCACCATGTGTTGGTGAAGGATTTTGTGCGACGCTTGAGCTATCAACGTTTTGCACTACAATCATTTTTTGTTGTATCATCTTTTCTATTTCTCTTTTTAAAGTATAAAAATCTTCAGTACTGTGACCCTGAACATCAGAATGATATGTACACTGTACATTAGGGTCAAAATTTCTTAAATATGGGTCAGGTGTATACCCAAGGAGAGGAGTAATCATGCCCCTCTACCTCAATCTCTGGAACAAACTGGCATAGCATTCCCCAATAGAAGTGAAATTATCCTTTTTACTCCTCTTTGTGAACTCTAGCCTTGGATGAAACTTGGATTTAGAGGTTCCTTGGTAAATTTGTAGGGGTCGAGGATGATGTTGAAGTACAGGTGCATGCCATTGTGGATAAGAAGGTAGATGAGTATACAATTGTGCATTGAACAAAGAAAATTAAGGAAGTGGAATGGAATTCCTTAGATTTTGAAAAGAGGAACCTTGTTGCAGATGAGTAAGTGGATTTGATATGTAAGCTCAGGATTGAGGCTGGCAGTGTTGGTGAGTTGGACCTCTCAAACTCTGCTTTGGCCCTGGCATGACAATAGGTGTGTTTTCCTTCTTTTCTTCAGTTTCCCTTGATTGATTGCAATATCATCCCAAATATTTCATAGAATCCTTCTCTCCATCAGGCTCCCCAAATTTTGATGTCTCAAAGCTTGGAGGAAGGTTGACACTTGAAAACATGCCCCAGTTTTTATATGAAACATCTTCATAGACCATAAATCCCAAGGAAGTTTTCATATCATTTTCTACACTCTTCACTTTCCCCACCATTTTCTATAGCTTTTCTGGCATGCTAGGCTTCTTGATAAGAAATTTTGGTAGTCCACTTAACTTAACTATACGCTCAAGAGTATAACAATGATCATTAAGAGTATTTAACGTGGATTCACTAGTGGATTAGGGAAGCACAATCATTGGATTGATAGCCAAAGTGAAATTCTCAAAACAAGGTTGAGCAACAAAAGCAAAGACGGTATATGGGGCTATGAATGTGGTAGGCTTATACTGAGGATCTATAGAATGAGTGGTGAAAGTATTGGGTGCCTTTGATGTGGAATGGATTCTGCAGCATGTTGTAGTGCATCAACAACAGTAGGAAATTGACTTTGTAATTTTTGTGGAAGACTCTAGGTATTTGCAGGGTCAATAGTGGGGAGTGGAGAAGGAGGCAGCCCACTGGCCCAAGCTCGATACATTTTCATCATTTGTTGTCTTAGTCTCAAATTTTCTTCCTTTAAACTCTTATTTTCCTGACTCTTTGTTGATCCATAAGGTCACTCTCTATATCCTTGTTGGACATGTCTAACTCTTTCTTAGACTTGGTGTGATGTGGAGGATCAGCCAGAATGCCACAAGCCAACCACCTTAAACTAACTGAACAAAGGATAACAAATATGTTAGAGTTCAACACTTTTCTCAAAATCTCTCTTTTTCTTTTGAAAAGATCACCGAACCCAAGGAGGGCACCGACGTATCTCACCCCTGAAAGAAGAGAATCAGGTGTGCGTGATTCGTAAAGTCTTGCCAAAATGGCCATTAAACTCTTTTTCCTTTCTTTTTTTTCTTGAAACTTTAAAAAGAAAAGAAAATAACAAATTTTCAAAAGAATTAACAAAAATCTTTTTTACATTTTTCAAGTTTAAATTCCTATACAAAATGGAACCTGTGATTACCAAAGGAAAATTTTTTTGGATTTTCAATTCTGAATTTCATACGTTAATGAAACTTGAAACTATTAAATAAAAAAAATTTTGTAGTTTTCTTTTAAAGATGTATATGAAACACCTACTCTATTAAAGAGTGAAGAAAATCTTTTTGAATTTTTCAGATTTCTATACAAAATGAAACCTATGATTACCAAAGAAAAATCTTTTGGGGTTTTCAATTCTAAATTTCATATGAAAATGAAACTTGAAACTATTAAAGAAAAATTTTTTTGTAGTTTTCTTTTAGAGATATATATGACACCTACTCTAATGAAGAGTGAAGAAAATCATTTTTTGAATTTTTTTAAATAAGATCGCCGAACCCACAATAGGCTGCCTACGTATCTCACCCTCGAGAGAGGAGAATCAGGGGTACGTAGTTCATCCAAATTGAGAAACTAAACAATAACGGACAGACTGAACCAAAACTTGAGAGGCACGACTAATACAAACGAATAAAATCTTTTTTTTTGAGTTTTCAATTTGACACTTCACATAAAAATAACACCAACAACTATTAAAGGAAAATCTCTTTGGTATTTTCGTTATTGAAATGTACAAAACTTCTATCATTTTTTAATTTTCTTTTATAAAAAGCTCCTATTAAAATAAAAAATCATTTTTAGAATTTTTGAATTATGAATGCATGCTAAAGAAATCAAAAGAAAATATTTTGAAGTTTTTTTGACAAATGAGTGCAAAAGGTAAAACTCCTTTTTTGAATTTATTTATTTATTTGGATTGTGAAGAACAAAAGTCATAAAAACTCTAAAAACTACGAAACTCTTTTTTAACTCACTTTTTCTTCTTCTTTTTTTATTTTTTTTCTTTTTTTTTTTTGAATTGTTCTTGCCTAAACACACGTTTTTCCCCAAGTCGGCCCATCAAATGACCCTGTTACCCTCAAAGATGCAATAATTAGCATGTAGGGATTCTTTAGGGGTGAGTCTCTTACAAAAAACCAAGTGGGTCCTGCTAGGTCTTAATATGATGCAAATAAGTATGACCTAAAGGCTGACCTACATTGGGGTCCACTAAGAAGGATATTCGAGGGAGTATATGATCGATAGTGGCTGCTTTGCTTTCCACCTACTCCATATAACTGAAGACTCCCCTCCTAAAATAAGGGTGACTCAACTAGAGGTCGGGTACACACATATAATATGGACTTGTTGTAGAAAGAATGACTCGAGATATGCACATGATGCCAGATATAAAGTGGTAACACATAGTGAAAACTGTAAACATCTAGAACATAGATAATCAACAAATGACAAAGAAAATACAAACGATAACACAAACAATGCTTATACACCCATAATGTCAAACTACGCCGATACGACTCTAAAAATAAGCTCAAATTCTGGAAAAAAAAATCCCCAGCAGAGTCGTCAGAGCTGTCAGAACCCTTTTTTAACCAAAAAGATATTAATTTTAAGTTCGAAAGGATTTTTATTATCAAAGTGACAAAAGATGAAAATTTGTTTCAAAAAAGACTATTTACATTTTTATTTAGAGTCGCCACTTAACATAAATCAGGTGTGCCAAGTCACCTTTTGAAAATACTTTTCAAAATGATTTCTCTTTAAACCGGTTTACGAATAGAGATTACGGTTAAGGAATTCTGTTAAATGAGAGAAAGGTGTTAGGCACCCCTCGATCCCGTGGTTCGACCATGGTCGCTTTGTGGAGTACATCAGCTAATTCAACACTAAGAGTGTATAAACCACAAAAAACACATCAAAATAATTAACCAAACAAACAAAAATAAAATAATCCAAAATATAGTGTCCAGTCCAATTATACAGTCCTAAATAATAACAATGCAAAAATATAAATCCTATTCTAACTTACATTAATCCTAAACTACGCTCCAATGATTTACCCAATGCCTTGGGCCTTGATCACGAACCTTCTTCGAAGACATAATACGTCAGGGCATTCCCCAATGAGTAAATACATGAAACCTCGGGGCATTTCCCGGCCAAATGAATACTCTTGAATCAAGTACGATAAACTAGAAAACATTCAACACATATTCCACATTCAAACACTCAACAAGAAATACTATTCCTAAATTCTACCTACCCGAACCTACATTTGCCTATTCTATTTTGACATATCACAATTCTATCACGTTTAACATTCAAATTCACTCCAAAATAACCAACGACAATAAATCAGAACTAAACAATATTTATTTTTTCATTTCCTACCATCCAACCCTAAATTCCTTACTAACACCAAATTTTTACAATTCAAGATTAATATTTCAACAATCCACAACCATTACTTCAATAAAATTAAGCAAAACAAATCAATATCACCCAATATTCAATCATGTCTCACAAAAATCAAGTACGTATGATGAAATAAAGTAAGAATAGATAGAATTGGACCTTTCGATAATTGATTTTTATTGGTAACAATATTTAAGAAAGCCCGAACTTTAAATCCCGAATAGAAAACCTCGACGACGAACGAACTCCAACCCAGTATCACCAAAATTAAAATCCAAAACTGACCACGATAAATTGATTTTCAACAAAAAAAAAACAAATGCACTACTGGTCATGCTTTTTAAGCGATGAAACACTTCGTCGGAGCTTCGACGAATTAGATGGTCGGTAAATGACATTTCCCAATGAGAATCTCACCTAAGAATAATCAGAGATGACAGGGTTTTAGGTATTTTTTTTTTAGGATTGGGGTGGATTTTTAGATCTACAATACCTCACCCCAAATGAGAAAGAATTGATTCTGACGAAGAAGAACTTAGCTCTAACCAGACGTCGTCGAAATAGTAACCTCGCTCCCCTCTCACTCACACCATTTCTCACTTCTTTTTTATTGTTTTTACTGCATATATGTTCCTTCTTCTCCATATTCCTGTGAACTGAGTGTGTATGGAGTGTATCAATGGGGAAGGTCCTTTTGTGGTGAGTGGATGGTTTTTTCGGTGGCTAGCTGTGTATCGACGTATTTATGCCACTGTGCCCATGAAGCTGTGTCTAGAAATGTGTAGAAGAAAATAAATCAAAAAATGGAGTTTCTGTGCCTCGGAACGTATATGTGAGCCTATTGTACTATAAAAAATGGAAAATCTGTGAGTGTTATGGCTATGTGTGATCAGTGAAAATTTCCCTCCTTTTTGCCCGTATCTCTCTATGTGAGTATATACTCTCTTTTCTTTACAAAAAAGAAATGTGAATAGGGTATGTGGGGTAAGGGTGAGGTGGGGTTGGGGGTGGGGTGGTGATGCATTGTTAAAATTTTATTAGGGGAATGGTTATTTTGTTATTAAGAGAATATTGGAGATTGGGTTTGTTAGGGGTTTGTTATCTTGTCTTCTAGTTAAAAAATTATCTCGTAATTGAGGGCACATGGTAGGATAAGGTAAATAGGTGTAACATAATTTTTTAGGTACAAAATTACGTGTCTACATTGTCTTCTAAATCAACTTCATCCAAGGACTCTCTATCCTTGTTTGTAAATTCCAGCTGTTGATCAGCATGTATGGCTAATGGTAGTACTCCTTCCACCACCTTTTCTGACTCAAATGTTACTCTTAAATATCTTTAAATCAACAGTTCGTTCACACTTAGAAGTGTTATTACTGAATTTTATGTTTCAATCAATTTTTTGGAACATATATATCGGTTAAAAGTTTTTTATGTTTCAATTAATATTGAAACAAATGTATTTTGAGTTACAAATGTATCTTGAGTTACAAATGCATTAACAATTGTAAATTCATTTATGTTTTAGGTTATTGAAACTTGAAAGAAAGATAATTTTTGTTCATGAACCTATTAACTATTGCTTAATTAATACTTTTCACTTGCATGAAAAATTTACCCTATAAATAGTGTTTCTTTTGTTTGGAAAAGACAAGCACTCAAAACTACTTTCCCCTTGAAAAACACTTGAGAGACATTGATCAAATGGTGAAATCACCAATTCAAGAATAGAAAAGCAACATTCTTGAATGCTACTTATTTTCTGGCTTACTTGAATCCCGAAGATAGAGTTGTCACTAGTTCTTCCGTTTGCTCATGGGAGAGACTCCAACTATCTTCAAGAAGTATATTATCGTGCCTCTAAGCCAAGAAAGTTTTATTTTGAATTTCTTGTACAATTTCATTATTGTTCTAACAATTTAAAGATAGTTGTCTCTATGGCTTCTACATCAATATCAAATAGTATTCCATCTTTGTCTAATCCTAATTTTGAAATATTTGATGGAAAAGACTTTCCTATATGGTGTGGAAAGATGGAATTCTTCTTAAGACAATTAAACTTGGCATATGTTCTTAAAGAACCTTGTCCTAATGCTCCTGGTTCTGAGGTAGCATCTGACGAGGCTACTTTGATTAAAGAACAAATTGCCAAATGGCAATATGCTGATTATTTGTGCAAGAATTATATTCTTGGAGGAATGTACAACAAATATTATAATCAATATTATGTTAAATGCAAATATGCTAAAGAGATATGGGACACTCTTCAAGCTATTTATTTAGCAAAAGAGGTGAATTCTAAGAAATTTCTCATTTCAAATTATATGGAGTTCAAAATGGTTGATGACAAGTCAATCACTGAACAAGTACAAGAATTCCAACTTATAGATAGTAAAATTGCTATATCTGGAATTGCTTTTGATGAAAACTTTTATGTTGGTGCTATTGTATCAAAACTTCCTCCATCTTGGAAAGAGTACTGAAGCAAACTCTTACACAAAAAGGAAGATTTGACTCTTAACAATTGCAACACTTGCAAATTGAACAAGAGAAACGATGGTGCGATAGTAATAGTTTGAAGAAGCCTTTCATGAAAGCTCATATGGTTGAAGAAAAAACAAACAAGAAGGAACTAGAAAATAAGAATTTTTCAAAGGCAAAGGAGACTACAAATTTCAAGCGTAATGGTGCCAATTTTAAATCTAGTGAATGCTATCATTGTCACAAAGTTGGTCACTATACGCGTGATTGTAGAATTCTCAAAGCTGAAAAGAAGAAAGAAAAAACAAATAAAAATAAAAAAGATGATCTTGTGGAAATGGTCACAGAAGCATTTATAGCAGAAGATCAAGTGGAATGGTGGATAGATACCGGCGCAACTCATCACATAACAGGTAACCAAATTCTTTCAAGACTTATGAATTAGTGGGGGCGGTAAAATTGTACATATGGGAAACTCCTCCTCTACTAAAGTTGTGGGAAAAGAAACTGTTGAACTGAAGTTTACTTCCAGAAAGATAGTTACATTGATGGAAGTATTACATGTTCCTAATATTCAAAAGAACTTGGTGTCATGTACGCTTCTTTCGAAGCATAGTTTTAAAATGGTTTTTGAGGCAGATAAGTTTATTTTATCTAAAAATGGCATGTTTGTTGGAAAAGGTTATGTTGCAAATAGAATGTTTAAACTCAATATAGAAAATGAAAATATTTCTTCTTATCTTGTAGAGTCTCTGGACTTATGGTATGAACGTCTGGGACATGTGAATTTTAGATCCATTCAACTTATGGTGAAAAATGGATTAATCAAAGATTGTGGAAAGAATCATACTACTAAGTGTCTTACTTGTAGTAAATGCAAGATTAAGAAGAAGCCCTTTAAGATAGTTGAAAGGACTTCCACACTTTTGCAATTAATCCACACTGATATTTGTGAGATGGATTAGTTGTCACGTCATGGACAGAGGTATTTTATCACTTTTATTGATGACTACTCAAGATATACTTATGTCTTTCCATTGATAACAAAAGATGAAACATTTGAGACTTTCAAAACATATAAAGCAGAAGTTGAAAATAAATTGAGTGTGAAAATTATGTCAATTAGGTCTGATAGAGGTGGAGAGTACTTAAAGTCAGATTTTATTGATTTTTGTGAGAGATAAGGCATTAAAAAACAATTGACCATGTCCTATACACCACAACAAAATAGTGTAGCAAAAAGAAAAAATGGGACTTTCATAGAAATGGTTAATTCTATGCTTTATGGATCTGGTATGTATAAAAATTTGTGGACTGAAGCATTGCTTTCAGCATGTCATATTTTGAATAGAATTACTTCCAGAAATCATGATGCATCTCCATATGAACTTTGGAATAATTGAAAACCAAATATAAATTATTTTAAAGTATGGGGTTGCTTGGCTCATGTTCAATTACCAAATCAACATTTAACCAAGATTGGCTATAGAGGAGTAGATTCTATGTTTATTGGTTATTCACAAACCAGTAAGGCTTATATATTTTTAAATCTTGAGACCCCAAGTCCTCACATAATTATTGAATCTTTACATGCTAACTTTTTTTAGCATATATATCCTAAGAAAAAAGATTCTTTTGAACAAGATTCAAGTTTTTTTATTTCTCCTCTTAAAAGGAAAATAGTTGAGCCATAGGAAAAAGTCAACCAAGACGTAGTTCAAGATCAGCCAAATCAAAAGACTTTGGACCTGATTTAAAGCTTATTTAGTTGAAAAGGATCCTGAAAGTTATGCTGAAGCTATGTCTTCACATGATGCTCCATTTTGGTGTGAATCCATTGATGATGAAGTGCATTCTATATTATCTAATAATACATGGATATTGTTAGATCTTCCTCTTGGATGTAAACCAATTGGTTGCCGATGGATTTTTAAGAAGAAAATGAAATCTGATGGTACTTTAGATAAGTACAAAGCCCATTTGGTAGCTAAAGGCTTTAATTAATTGAAAGATATTAATTATTTTGATACTTTTGCACCTGTAACTCGAATGATCTCTATTTGTCTCTTAATTGCTCTAGCAGTAATTCATGGTCTTGTGATTCATCAAATGATGTGAAAACTGCATTCCTGAATAGAGATCTAGATGAAGAAGTCTACATGAAACAACCAGAAGGATTTGTCAATCCTGGTCAAGAACGTAAGGATTGTAAACTTCTTAAATCTATTAATGGATTAAAACAAGCCCCAAAATAATGGCATGATAAATTTAGAAAAGTTATGATTTCTAATGGCTACTTAATCAATGGTGGAGATATCTGCATATTTAGTAAATTTCAAGAAAATTCTGGTGTTATAATATGTCTTTATGTAGATGACATGTTGATCTTTGGAACTGATATCGAAAGAGTCAAAGAAACAAAATATTTTCTTGCTTCTCAGTTTGAATAGAAAGATCTTGGAGAAGCTGATGTAATTTTAGGCATCAAAATTGTAAGATCGGCAAGTGGTTTGACTCTTACTTAATCAAGTTATATTGAGAAGGTTCTAAAGAGGTTTGGTCATTTTGACGACAAGCCTTCTCCTACACCATTTGATCCTAGCATCAAACTAGTACGAAACTCTGGTGATATTCTTGATCAATTAACATATTCTCAGATTGTTGGGAGTCTTATGTATGACATGCATTGTACCAGGACAGATATTGGTTATGCAGTAGGAACTTTGAGCAAGTTTACTGGTAGCCCTGGAGTTGAGCATTGGAATGCCTTAATTCGTATTTTAAGGTATCTGAAGGGTACAATTAATGTTGGCCTACATTATTCTACCTTTCCAACAGTTCTTGAAGGCTATGGTGATGCTACTTGGAATTCTGATCTGAATGATTCTAAATCAATTTGTGCTTTGATTTTTAATTTGGCTGGAGCAGCAATATCTTGGAGATCAAAGAAGCAGACGTGCATTACTCACTCAACCATGGAGTCAGAATTTATCGCTATATCTTCTACTGGAGAAGAAGCTAATTGGCTGCGGAGTATGCTGATAGATATTCCATTATAGGGTAAGCCAATACCACCTTTGACTATATATTATGATAATAAAGCTGCTATATTTCGAGCTACAAGTGATTGTTACATTGGAAAGTCAAGACAAGTTTGTCTCAAACATAATCATGTGAGAATAATATTGGAGGATGGCATAATATCGCTTCAATATGTGAAATCCAAACTCAATTTAGCAGATCCTTTGTCTAAAGAGTTAGGCAAGGAATTGGTGGTACAAACTTGTAATGGGATGGGAATAAAGCCTGCTGTAGGTTGATTTTACTTTATGGTAACCCTACCTAATGATGTAATCTTAGGTTCAAAGGGAAAAACAAGTAAATTTAAAATTGTGAAGCACATCAATAAAATTTTCTTTTTCCCTAGAGAGTGAGTAGATGTGCATAAATTGAGATTTTTCTCTTGATAAATCTATAAAACCGATATCGGTTGGAGAAAATAATAACACTCTTGATAGATTTGACAGTATTCCTACAAAAGAAAAAAATGAGATCAAATTATCTTAGTCTATACACCGATTTCGGTTGGAGTGTGTAGGAACACTCTTGATAGATTTACTGATACTTTGTTGAAAAGAAGAATGAGATTAATTTCTCTTAATAAAATTCATAGACTACTTAGTCGGAGCATGCAAAGTTACTCTTGATGAATTCACCGCACTAAGTTCGAAGTGAAGGCCGCTTCAATAAGATTTTAAGAGGGAAATCTTAAAGCACTTAGCTAAAAGGATTCGGGACACATGGCCGTAAGGTGTCAAAGGATTTTGATTTTCATCGGAACATAGCAATATGCGTGGAGTATTTTTCTACTTCATTCAATGAACCACTTTGTTCAATATTGGTTCACTAAGTAGTCAATAATTTAGGAAGTCTTCACTATCTAATGGTTCAAGTCCAAAAGACACCATTATTGATGCATGTTGCTAGATTAATGTCTCAAAAGAATTTTGTTTCTTAAAGATAAAATTTCTTGAAACAAGTGGGGGATTGTTATTACAGAAGTTTATGTTTCAATCAATTTTTTGGAACAAATGCATCGGTTAAAATTTTTTTATGTTTCAATTAATATTGAAACAAATGCATTTTGAGTTACAAAGAAAATAAATGTGAAATTACAATTGAAACAAATACATCTTGAGTTACAAATGCATTAACAATTGTAAATTCATTTACGTTTTAGGTTCTTGAAACTTGAAAGAAAGATAATTTTTGTCCATGAACCTATTAACTATTGCTTAATTAATACTTTTCACTTGCATGAAAAATTTACCCTATAAATAGTGTTTCTTTTGTTTGGAAAAGACAAGCACTCAAAACTACTTTCCCCTTGAAAAACACTAGAGAGACATTGATCAAATGGTGAAATCACCAATTCAAGAGTAGAAGAGCAACATTCTTGAATGCTACTTGTTTTGTGGCTTAGTTGAACCCAAAGATAGAGTTGTCACTAGTTCTACCATTTAGTCATGGGAGAGACTCCAACTATCTTCAAGAAACGCATTATCGTGCCTCTAAGCCAAGCAATTTTTATTTTGAATTTCTTGTACAATTATCATTATTATTCTAACATGAAGTCCAATGATGTTTTTGCTCTTAATAATATAAGAATACCAATTCATGAACTTCATCGTCTGAAAGAGGAAACTACCAAGTCATTTCTTTTCTAGAAATAAAATTCTTATAACAGGAGAAAATGGCATACTCAGTGCGCAATAACATTTCAAAATTTTGAATTTAAACATGCGTTAAAATGTCAAAGTGAAATATTATTACTTTCAAGAGCTTATTCAAGAAGATCAGAAAGAGGTACAATCAAGAAATGTGTTGAAAATTATGAGAACGAACTGCAGTCAACAAATTTATTATGATAACAGTTACAAAGAGATTATGATATTTTCTCTACATTAGGGTTTCATATATAAATAATTTAGGTTGAATTAGCATCCGGGAAATAAAGAATTTTATCATCTACATCAATACAATATTACAGGGACGAATTGCAAACAAGAAATGACATCACCCTACTGCTCCGTCAGAGTATCCAATAGAGCAACCATAAAGTAAACATATGTTTAACTGCCTTGGTTCTAGCAGTACATTAACATCAGCAAATATTACCCATATATCAACATTAAGAAGAATTAAGGTTATATCCAAACTTCAGCTTGTCCAAAGCTGGAAACTTCACAACCCCTGTAAGCAAAGAGAATAAACAGCCAGTCACTCTTAACTAAATTGCTAAAGTAGGCAGTCCTTCAGCATTGTCTTTCATCACATCATTATCAACATAATGCACAGTAGAAAACTAAATAAGAATAGACAAAGTTAAAACACATGAGCTTACCTTGAAAATGGCAAGCAAGGATATATCATACTATTTATCAGTTAGCAGACTATGCAACTTCTTGATTAAGTTATTATTGAACTACGGTATACATACTTTCTAAAATATCCCAAATGCAAACTATGCAGTGCCATGATTAATTACTTAAAGGTAGAGGTGAAAACGTTAAACCATTACTTCAATCAAAGACACCACCTATTTTCATATGTAATGGAAGAAACTCCATTTAGACGGATCTAAATCTACAGTAAAATTACAAGTGTATCGAGATTTCACTCTTGGAAGGGGAGCATTGGAGTAGCTGGTAAAGTTGCCTCCATGTGACCAGAAGGTCCTGCTTCAAGCCTTGGAAACAGCCTCCGGAAGAAATGCAAGGTAAGGTTGCGTACAATGCACCCTTGTGGTGGGGCCCTTCCCCCGATCCTGCGCATATCGGGAGCTTTAGTGCACCGAGCTGTCCTTTTTTTTATCAAGATTCGACTCCTATTGCACACTTAATTTCTAGAAGTAGGAATAAAACATGTGGCATCAAATATATACTCGGGGAGTGCACCTCCGCACACTCTCCGGCAATTGATAACCGATGATCACAGCAGATCACGGACTTTTTTTGTCCAATTGTACATTGTTTCCAACATTTTTTTTCCTCTCCTAATCCTTTCACTTAAATGGTACATCTGATTTTAAAGAAGGAAATTCTCAGACAGTCTGCAATTTTGATTCACTTCATCTTTTGCTAGTTATTCTCACTTAAATCCAACTTTAGAGTACTATTCGATGAAATCTCTTCCTGATTTTCCTTGGGAAAATGTAATACAGCTCTTCTAGGTGAGGCTCCTAAAAGACACAGAAAAGCACAAGGTACTTAACTTTATTTTTCAAAGATCTCACTCCTACGTGATTTATACTAATGGGAGAAGGACAAAATTTGACCTCTACTTACAAAAATGGTTTATATTTAACTCCACGATACTCATGAGAACACAAACACTCTTGTAATTAGCAAAGTTGTTAAAAATGCCCCTACTTCTAATGAAACTCCAGCTGGAACGGAAAAAAAATGCTTGGAAGTTTTATATTGTCGCTGACATAGCTACTTATTTGGTCATATATCTCTTTTTATTAAATTAATATATCATTGTCTTCTTCCCAAATTCGGCTTCCTCCTTAGCTTGCGCCATAAGTTTCTTCCAAACAATTTCAGAGAAAAGAACTATTTTCAAGCAAAAACAGAAACATCTTTAAAAAAATTCAGACATAATGGTCTCACAATTTTCCATTTTAAGAAGGTAAAATCTAATACTCACTTTACTTCCCAATTTCAACGGGAAAAAACAATGAAGAAAAAGGAAAGCAAGAAATCAAACATTTTCCCATAAATGCAGAAGAAAATGATTTCCTAAACAAATTTAGAGAAAATTATTTGAAATATTCCAATTTCAATAGAGCTCTTACTTCAAGTTTCCTAATTTCAACTAAAACAAATGAGATTTTTCCCTATTTCACGGTAGCACACATCTCCAACTTTGCCTTCACCCCTTCTCGTCGCTGTATAATTTACCATAAAAGATTAAAAGCAACGCCCTTTGCCCCTTTTAGCTCCCAAAGCTTAAATCTTTCCCTTTTTTGTTCTTCTTGATTCTTGAATCTGTGCGTATAAGAAAAAAAAAATTAAGAATAGACATTGTCAAAGTAACTATAAAATGGAATCCCATTTTCTCTATTGCTTTCTTCTTCATTGGAATGTTATTTTCCGTTATGTTTTTCTAGAAAGAATGACAAACAATAAAATAGAAAATATGGATGAAAAATTCTTATATTAATTTTATTAATTATAAGTCTTTATTTAGGCACATAAACAAAGTTGTAGACTCCTCGTATAACTAAAGTACTAGACTCTTACTAAAACTAAAAGATTAATATTCTACTAAACCAGTTACTAGACTCCTCCTATAACTAAACAACTAATTATTCTAGAAACTGTAGCAGTAACAGATGCAGCATCCAAATCTCCTTCCTCCTTACTTCTGATGATCCTCCGCACTTTATTGTTCCATTAGTAATGCTTGTTAGTTGTTTTGATCTTTGAACTTGCAAACTTTTGTGACATGACATGTTTGTTTGAAGTTTCCACATATTGTTCCAGATGTCCACCAACAAAAATTTTTGAATTGTGTTTTTTTTTTTGCAATATTTTCAAGGAGGATAATCTAACTTTTCTTTTTTTTTGGTGGTTTGTATAAAAATATCTTCAACAACTTTATCTTGTCTTGTCTGAAAGCTCTTCTTTGCTCGTATTCTTGAAGAGCACTTATCAATTCTGCAGCACTGATGGTAGCGAGATCTTTAGAATCTTCTAAAGTGAAAATTCTGGACTCAAGTCTCTCAAGAATAGTCACAAGCATTCTTTCAACTATTCTATTATCCTTACAATCTTCACCAAGCAACCTAATTCTATCGACAATCAAAGAGATCCAGGAAAAATACTTAGACTCGTTTGGCCATGAAAACTAAAAACATATTCACTTATTTTTGACAATCTAATTTTCTTTTGACTTTATTTGGTATTGTTTAAAATTGAAAATAGAGTTGGAGTTGTGTTTGGCCATAGTGTTATAAAAATAGGGTATTTTTGGAGTAAAAAAATATAAAATATCAAAATAAGAAAAAAAAATTAGAGTTTATGAAAATTGGGTTATTTTATGAAAACAAAAAAAATATCATTTTTAAAAAAAAAATTATTAATTAAAAAGTGCAAAGGGTGAATCCAAAAAAAATAAACTAAAAAGTGCAAAAAGTGAATCCAAAAATAGTGAAAACACAAAAATTCAAATATTGTGAAAACGTATTTTGAGATATTTATATCTTATGGCCAAACAACTATTCCAAAATAAAGTGAAGACATATTCCAGAAAACAATGAATAATATTCATGACCAAACGCCTACTTAGTGATAGTCTCATCCTTTTGTATTCTAAGAGATTCATAATCCATTTTCAGATTCAAGATCTAATTTTGTCTTCCTCGTTCACTTCCTTAATACTCCTTTTCAATTTTCTCCGAAACTTCTTTCATTGTCTCACATGCAAAGACTTTAGAGAAGGTAAAATCTGCAACTGGATTTTAGATTATAATTTTGGCTTTGCTTTCTCTATTTACTCTTCTGAAAAAACTAAGAATTGGACAGAAGTAGGATATTGAAGAAGTGGTGGTAAAGGTGATTCTTCCATTACAATTTCCCATAACTC
Organism: Capsicum annuum; assembly: GCF_002878395.1. Taxonomy (NCBI): domain Eukaryota; kingdom Viridiplantae; phylum Streptophyta; class Magnoliopsida; order Solanales; family Solanaceae; genus Capsicum; species Capsicum annuum. The sequence goes on along the minus strand of NC_061117.1, from coordinate 88,343,862 downwards.
ATAAGCTTCAAGATAAGACTTCATCTTCAGTGTCCAAATTTTATAATTTTCACAAGTGAAGATTTGTAGAGCAATCAAAGAAAGGTCATTGCTTGCCATGGTTGATGAAAAATAGGTTAAGCTGTCAACTACAACAACAACAACATACCTAGTGTATTCCCACCAAGTGGGGTCTGGGGAGGGTAAGTGTACACAGTCCATACCACTTCCTCAACGTGAGATAGAGAGGTTATTTCCGATAGACCCTCGGCTCAAATAAAGCAATCTAACATAAGATAAGGAATAGTAATAAAACAAGAAGATATACTAGAAATTAACATACTTAATAATACCAAAATCAAAGATACTTGAAGTATAAAAATATCTTTGATACCCACCATAATTGAAACCTTTTCATGAAGGTATAAAAAGCTCTTTGATAAGTTAAATAGTTATCCTGATACCTTCTTATATTCCCTCAAAAGTTTTATCATCTTTTTACTAAATTCTTCTATCCTAGAAAGAATATAATAGTGTCATCAGCATATGATAAATGATTAATCTGCTCACTCCATTTAAGTAGCCCAAATTCAATAAATTATCTTGTGACCTTTTACCAGTACCTCAACTACTATAATGAACAATGTGGGATATAGGGGACCCCTTGCTTTAGCCCTCTACTAGATGCAAAAAAATCATAAGATTTTTCATTAACTAGTATAGAATACCAGTTATTAGATATCAGCCTCCATATCATATCTATCATTCTTTCTCCAAAACCAAATTTCTCCATATCATATCTATCATTCTTTCTCCAAAACCAAATTTTCTCATAACCTTTTTCAAATATATCTATGACACCCTATCATAAGCTTTTGTCATGTCTAATTTGATAACCACCTTGTGATGCTTGTTTTTTTAATTAATATCTCTAATTATCTCCTGTGCAAGCAAAATATTTTCCGCAATACTTCTTTCTTTCATAAAACCAGTTTGACTATTAGAGAGAATTTTGGGCAGCACCTCAACCAGCCTTCCATGTATAACTTCTCAAATTATCTTATTAACAAAAGTACTCAAACTAATAGGTCTTAAGTCTAAATACTTACTTGTTCCTTCTTAGGGATGAGCACCAAATTGGTATGAATGACATAACTTGGCAGTTCATATCCACAGAAAAGATCCATTATCATTCTCATCAAATCCTTTTTTATGATTTTCCCAGCTGGCCTGATAGAATTCCCCTGAAAAACCATCCCAACCACAAGCACTATCCTTGTTTAAATCAAAAACAACTTCTTTCACCACTTCTATTTCTAGTTATCTTGACATATTTTCAGGTTCTTCTTCACTTATTAAAGTAGGAATAATGTTCATCATTGAGTAACTTTTAGCTGTCCTTGAATTTCTCTTGGAAAACTCTCATTGCCTTCTCTCCAATATCTTGCCAATTCTCAAAATATTCTCCTTATTCATTCTCTATTTTCTGAATCAATAATTTCTTTTTTCTTCCTCTTACATATGCATGGAGAAACTTGGTGTTCCTATCTCCATATTTCGACCATTGCATGCTATCTTTCTATTTCTAGTAGTCCTCCTCTATCCTCTGGAATTTCTACAACTCTCCTTCCTCCTTTCTAAGTTCTTCTCTATTTTTTTCAAAAAGATTAATTTCTAGATTCTTACTAAATCTTCCAAGGTGGCTAAGTTTTGTAAGAAGTCTCCATATGTGTTCTTACTCCATAAAGATAAAGCTTTCTTTAACTTCTTTAATTTTTCATTAAATACAAAGAAAGGTGATCCTTCTATTTCATACTCCCACAGCTTTTCTACCACTCCTTTATATGAATGATGTTTAGTCCAGAAGTTAAGAAATCCAAAAGGTTTCACAATAGGGACCTGCAAGGATCTACATAGCACATGTAAAGGAGCATGATCCGATCCCTCCCTAAGAAAATATTGCACTTCACTTTATGCAAATTCCTAGAAAAAAAAAGTATTCCCAAAAACTCTGGCAAGTCTTTTGAAAATACTTTCCTCTTCAATTATTCCATTCCACCAAGTGTATGAACTCTCTGTAAATCTAATCTCACTTAAGGAGAAGTTATTAATAAATTGAGCAAAGTCCATAGTTTCCTGATGAGTGACAGGTAACCCCCCAAGTTTCCCTGACTGGTCCAGAATCGCATTGAAATCCCCTCATACTATACGGGGCACTATTACTTCATCTGCCCATCTTTCCAATTCTTCCCAAAGTTCTAATCTCTCCAATGCACTACATATAGCATATATTGAGGTTATGACCACCCTTTGGATGTTAGAAATATGAGTAAATTAAATTGTCAATTGTTGATAAGTGTTTGACAATATTACCCTTTTCAGTCTTAATTCCAAAATACCCATATTTATCCGAGAAATTTACAGTTGCATTTTCCATACAAATCTTTCTCCTATATTTCTCTAATTCATGTGGACCTTGAAAAGATTCCATAAGGGTAATATAAGACTAAGATGTATCCTTTTTAGATCAATTACTCTCTCAAAAGAGTCTTAAGATTGTGCTGATCTAATATTCCAAAATTATATATTGTCCACCATTGTCTTGATTGTGAAGGCTTTGTTGAGCTACTCCTTGTTTGCAGTTGTGCACCCTTAGTTTTTAAGGTTCTACCTTTTCTTTTCCCAAGTTTAGTCTCTTGTGTGTGCATAGGAGTGAGGTCTCCTCTTTCACTCACTTCCTTGATATTTTCCTACATTTCATCATCTTCCTCATAATCTATGATTCCCTTCTCATCTCTGCTTTGAATTTGAGAACTGTCTTCAATGTTGCCTTTATTAAATGGCTCAATATGCCCCTTCTTATTATATCTGGCTCCTTTGCAAATGAATTTCTGCTTATTGAATTAACTTCTTCCCTACTGTTAGTGACCTTATTTTCTTCTGGTTTGTCATTATTTGTGCCTACAGTTGTTGACTGTTTATCTATCACTTGTTTCTCTTGTTCGTCTATCTAGGCTCTTTGTTGTGCTCGTCCTCTCCACTGTTCTTATCATCTATTATTGTTTCTTCTTGACTGTTGTCCTGTACCTTCTCTACACTGCCCATTTTCTCAATCTGGCCTTGTATCTTCTTTCTTTTATCTGATGTATGTGTGACCATAACCTCTTTAGAAGCACTAGTCTTCCCTGTTATTGTGATCCTTGCTACCTGCATTCTCAGAATTTTCCTCCTTATCATCATCAATATTAAGCATATTAAACTTATTCTCTATCTCCAACCTATTATCTTGTTGGCTTTCTCTTGGATTCCACCTCTGAATTAGACCTCCTCTGTATCCAACTCTCTCTTCTTGTTCCACTTCTTTGCCTTTGTTGTTGAAATTAATGGTCAGTCTTATCAGATTTCATCATTATCTCTTTATTCTTATTATCCTCTTTAACCTCTTTTTGTAGTATTACTCCTTTGTTTCCTTGCTTTTCTTTTTTGCCTCTTTTGATTGCTCCCCCTTGACTAACTTTACTGGATATAATTCCGGGTGCAAGACAATATTTTTTATCATTGTGGCCTTGCAACTTACAATTTTTATAATATTTTGGAAGGTAGTCATACTTTATGGTGATCCACTTCACAATTATTTCTCCTGATTTCCTTTTGATTCACACATTCACTCTTTTAGGAAAATCACCTAAAAGATCTACCTCAATTTTAACTCTGGATCAGCTGGGTCTGGTCTTATTGCTTGTTTCCATGTCCACCTGTAAAGGTTAACCAACTACAAATGCAATTGAGAATATTGTTTCTTTTCCCAAAAAATTAGGTGGTAAGGATGGTAGTGATATCCATGCAATTCCAACTGCCATTTCTTCCTCAAGATCAAAAAGAGGGTTCCACATAAGTAATCTCATTAGATAGTTCTAATTACGATGAGCAATATAAAATACTGATTTTGATAATAAATCTACATAATCCTTCATAATGGAGGCCCTAATTAAAATATATCTATTACTCGAAAGAACAATATTAACATCACCCTTTACTTCGCATTGTTTTGAAATTAGCTTTCTCAATTCTTGAATGTCTAGCCATCCGTAGTAAACTTTTCCTACTACTGCAAATTCTAGATCCGCATTAACAATCATCTGACTTATCTCCTCCTCTTCTCAAACTACCCTTGGTTCACTATGCAAATACGTGATCGGCTTCATTGGTAAAAAGAAATGCTTAGAATTGGATTGTTGGAGTTGTGTCACGTAATTCATACTTGATTTTGTCCCATGCTTCGTAATTGGTGCGAGGGGTTGAGCGCCCTCCAATGGAGAATGCCCAACAACCGGTACATCCATGGTGGTCGTCGTTGACTATAAGCAAAAGTAGGATTTTGACTAGGTTTTTCAAGAATTTTAACTCACAGGCAATATGATTCGCTATTCGATATCTTAACGCTGGTTTTAACTATTTGCCCAATAGACTTGAATAATAACAAAAATGTTTGTTGCTACAATAGTCAAAAGATTGTTGACCTAGCGTGATTCATAAAAATGTTTGTTTCTACAATAGTGAAAAGATTATTGACCTGGCGTAGCAATTACAGCTGGTCCTTTTTAGCTGATTGCGAACGAGAAGGGATTCGGAAAATCCCTCAATTTTTTTTGGGTTTAATTTTTGGGTTTTCTTATTCAACTTAAAAAATCACAGTCTTTACACATTGGGCCAGCACAAAATAAAATAAAAACAGATAAAATTAACCCGGCCCCATCCCTATTGAGTCTATTACATATACCCTTAAAAATAGGGTTTCCTAAAACATTTCCCATTTCTCCACCCTCTCTATCTGAGTATTGATGTCGACGCCTGCAATTTTTAATATCAGTGTCATTCGTCTTCAGCTCTGCATGATTGATTTGTTGCCATGGGAGCTGCAACTGAGATGTATTACCAGCTTGCAAAAGTAAGTAGTTACTCCTCCTTGTATGTTGTTGTTTTAGCTTCCTCTCCATTTGATTTACCTCCTCTCCCCAATTTGTAGCTGAGATCTCCGATGGATAGGACAAGAAAAGTCTTTTTTGAGCTTCATTGAAGGGTCTATTAACCTAGATCTGTTTGTCTTCCCCAAGTAAGTTGCAGCTAACCTTGTAAGTTAAGATTCTTCTTTTCTTGCTCGTACTGACCTCCTCTATCCTTGTATATGCAGAATGGAAGAAGATGACGGGATACTTGGACCCACTAGCATTTGGGAGATAACCATTGTCCGGGTTACATAGTAGCTTGCCATAGATCCACTTTCTTTTTGCTGGGATACCATTTTATAGGCTACTGTAGATTAGGCTAAGTAAAAAAGTACTTACCATGTTTTTTTTTGTATGGTTTGTAAATAGACTTGTTTAATCTGTAGCCTAGCTAGCCTTTCACCCTTTTTGTGGTGACAATCTCAAGTATGGTGTCTGTGACTTATCACTATTGAGTATTTTCTTTCCTGTTGTTTGCATCTGTTGAAAGCTTGTGAATGTGAATTCCTTTATTTCAAATGCATAATTAGCAAAGTAATCAACCATTTTGTTCCCTTCTCTCAAAATGTGTTGGTACTGGACTGTTGTATGTTGCAATAATCTCCATGTTGACTGACTTTGTCCTCTATACTCCATGGAAAACCCCATTGTTGTTTCAAAATCTTCAACATGCTTAAAGAATCAGTTTGTATGACTGCTTTGCTAATGTGTGCATTGTTGCAATGTAATGCTGCTTGTAGCATAGCTTCAGCTTCTGCATGTAAATTTGTAGTATCTTCCATGATTGCTCCTTTTGCATACACTAAATCCCCTCTTTCATCCCTCACACAAAATGCATATGAACTTGCCCCCGGATCCCCCTAGAGGCTCCATCCATATTTATTTTAACCCACCTCTGTTGAGGAAAATCCCACTTCACCTTTGTAATTTTCATCCTGGTTTTGTGCCTTGCCAACTCTGCCATGATTTCTGGCCATGAATTAGGAAATTCTTGATATGGCTTCCTTACTTTAAGTAGTAATCTGATGTTTTTTATGATGGTGTGTTGTATACTATGCTCAGATATCTGCTTTCCTTCATGTTTCCCCTTGTTTCTTCTTTTCCATAGCTCCCAAATAATAATACTAGGAATAGCTAGATAATAGCTTCTATCTCTGAGTCTAACATTTGCATTCCACCATTCCATGACAATCTCTCTAAAGTTTAGTCCTTGTATGTTTATACCTGCAAAAGGAAAGAAGTAGGACCATGTCTTGTTAGCAATAGGATCTCTCAGAAACACATGTGAAATGGTCTCTTGAGCATGGGTAGTACAACACCAATATTTAGTAGGTCCTTCCACTCCCATCTTGCCTCTTCCACTGGTATTTTTCCCTTCCAAAGTCTCCACATTAAAAGGGAGAATTTGAAAGGTAGTCCTTTTATCAATATCTCCTTAAAAATATCACTTTTTTCCTTCCTCTGTACTGCCAGGGAGATTTCACAGTAATTAGATTCAAGCATCCAAATAGGTTTGTCCCGTTCCATACTTCCATTATACAGTATCCATAATATGATTAGCAATTTCCTTGCCTTATCAAGCTAGTTATCTTCTGAAACCTGTCATCCCACATCAAATTATTTTCTATAACATGGTACAGACTCCCTAATGTTGTCAAGTTATCCCACCAAATGCTAGATTCTCCATTCTTGATTTTCCATAATATCTTATGCTCTATCAAATCTCTAGCCTTAACATTTTCTTCCATACTTATGAACCCCCACCTCCTTTCTTCCAGAGAATCATAGTAGGATGTTCCTTCTTAGAGTACTTGCTATGCATATAGTCCACCCAAATGACTTTTTAGTTCTGAAATTCCACCATAACTTGAAAAACAAATCCATAGAGACACCCTTCAACATTCTAAAACCTAACCCTCTTTCCTCCTCAGGTACACACATATCTTGCCACTTTACCTTATGTCTACTCTTACCCCCTATGTGGCTGCTCCAAAAATATTGAGTCAGTATCTTCTGTATTTGATTTACTACATTCATGGGAGGATTCATCACTAATAAACAGTAAACTGAAATGCTCTGAAGCACATGTTTAATCAGAATATCCCTTCCCCCATATGATAGTAACTTGCCCTTCCAACCCTGCAATTTACCACTTATTTTGTTCATCAACCCTTGATAGTAATCTTTCTTCTTTGTCATATGGAAAATAGGACAACCAAGGTATGTAAAAGGGAAATCATTCCTCATAATCCCCGTTATCACCTCTGCCATAGCCACCACCCCATAAGACACATTTTTATGCATGTATAAAGCACTCTTGTCCTTATTGATCTTCTGACCTGAAGTTCTCCCATACTTCTCCAATGAAGCTCTCTCATACTTCTCCAATGTTTCTGTCAATATCCTCAATATATTGATCTCTACCTTACATAAAATGATCATATCATCAGCAAAAGCTAGATGATTCAACTTAGGGCTTCCTCTAGGCATCCCAAAAGTTTTAAACTCTTTATTCAACATTAGCCTTTTCAAAGACCTGGACATTACCTCAGCTGCAATAACAAATAGAGTTGGTGACAATGGATCTCCTTGTTTCAATCCTCTTGATGATCTAAAGAAACCCTTAGGTTGACCATTTAATAGGATTGAATACCAATTATTGCTCAACAACCTATACACCCAATCTATAATAATTTCTCCAAAACTCATCTTTCTCATAACTTTTGTCAAGAATAGCCATTCTACTTTCATCATATCCAACTTTAAGACCATGTTAGGAGGCTTACCTTTTTTGTTTATTTCTGACACTATCTCCTGCACCACCAAAATATTCTCTGTTATACTCCTTTCATTCACAAAACCAGCTTGATCTTCTGAGATAATCCCTGATAACAGCTTCTTAATCCTGTCATGTATTATTCTTGAAAAAATATTGTTGACAAAATTACTAAGAGAAATTGGCCTAAAGTCAGAGAAAGTATTAAGCACCAACTTCTTTAACAGCATTACTAAATTTGTGTGGGTGATAAACCTGGGCAGCTCATATCCAGCAAAAAAAAGTCTTTACCATTTCATAGATACCATTCCTAATAATTTCTCAAGAGTCTTGATAGAAGGCTCCAGTCATACCATCCGGTCCTCCTGCACTGTTTCTGTTAAGCCCCATTACTGCTTTTTGACTTCCTGCATTATTGGATATACAATCAGCTCCTCATTCTGATTAAAATGAATTAACTCTGGTATTTCCTCCAAGATAGAGAAGTCTTCACATTGCTTCCCTTTGGTAAACTACTTATCAAAGAATCTGATTGCAGCATCTGCAATATCTGCCTGATTGTCCATCTACTCCCCTTCTTGATTTTGAATTCTAATAACCTTCAGCCTGTTTCTTCTCCCCCTTACAATAGTATGGAAAAATTTAGTGTTTCTCTCCCCATCCTTAAACCACTCAAAACATGATTTTTCTTTCCAGAAATCCTCCTCCCTTCTGAGTTGCATATTCAGATCTGCTTAGACTTTGAACAATGTAGCTCTATTCTTTCCAGTTGGATTCTGTTCAAACTGGACCTCCAAGACTTTAATAACATCCTCAAGAGTTGCAATTTCTTGAAAAATATTATCAAATCTCTCAAACTCCACTGAGTCAATGTTTTCTTTGTCCTCTTCAGTTTGTGATGAAACGTAATAAATGGATTATCCTACACCTTAGTTATCCAATTCTGCCTAATTAACTCCAAACAAATCTCATCCTTCAGCCAAAAGTTCAGAAATCAAAAAGATTTAATGATCTTTTCCTGAGGGTTATAAAACTGCAATAACAAAGGAGCATGATCTGATCCACTTCGAGGCACATATGTTCTACTTCTAGTACCTGGAACATATTTTGCAACTTGTTCCATAATACTCTGTCCAACTTCTCAAATATGCAAGCTTCATCCACTCTCCCATTCCACCAAGTAAACTTACTCCCTTTTAAATCTGGATCTTCTAAATTACACACACTTATACAGTGATTAAAATCAACTGTATCTGCTACTGTAACAGGTAAACCTCCAAGCTTTTCCTCATTGCTAGTTACTACATTGAAATCTCCCCCAACCATCCATGGTGCATTCATTGATTGAGCCATATCAGTTAGAGATTCCCACAATGCCATCATTTCTTGAGTAGTACACTTAGCATAAACCAAAGTTACTACTACTCAAATTCCTTCTTGATTAAAAACTTTCAATGTAAGTTGCTGCTCTTCATCTTTTACCACAGTACATTGGTCTCCTTTATCACAAAAAGCCCATATTTTTCCAGAAGAATTACTAACTACATGCTGCATCCCTAACCTGGTTCTATACTCCTCAATTGTGCTGGCATCCTGGAAAGGTTCCATGAGACTAACAAAATAAAAATGGTGTCGCCTTTGCATTGTGATCAGTCTTGAAAACGCCTTCTTTGTATCAGCAGATCTTATGTTCCACAATAATGCTTTCATCCTAAGTTATTTTTAGATCGACTTCTGGTAAGCATTGTATTAGCACTTGCCTTCTTTTGCTTTTTCTCTTTCTTCCCAAGTGCTGCTTTCATTGTGTCAATTTGCGTAGGAGATAAACCTCCCTCAATGGCCACTCTATCAATACTGTCTGCTAAATCAACTTCATCCAAGGACTCTCTATCCTTGTTTGCAAATTCCAGCTGCAGATCGATCAGCCTGTATGGTTAATGGTAGTACTCCTTCCTCCACCTTTTCTGACTCAAATGTTACTCCTAAATATCTTTAAATCAACAGTTCGCTCACACCTTTAAGTTCAATGATCTCTTTGCTCTTAATAATATAAGAATACCGATTCATGAACTTCACCGTCTGAAAGAGGAAGCTACCAAGTCATTTCTTTTCTAGAAATAAAATTCTTATTACAAGAGAAAATGGCATACTCAGTGAGCATCAACATTTCAAAAATTTCAATTCAAACATGCGTTAAAATGTCAAAGTGAAATATTATTACTTTCAAGAGCTTATTCAAGAAGATCAGAAAGAGGTACAAGCAAGAAATGAGCTGAAAATTAGGAGAACGAACTGCAGTCAAGAAATTAATTATGACGGCAGTTACAAAGAGATTATGATATTTTCTCTACATTAGGGCTTCATATATAAATAAGGTAGGTTGAATTAGCATCCGGGAAACAAAGAATTTTATCATCTATATCACATACAATATTACAGGGACGAATTGCTAACTAGAAATGACATCACCCTACTGCTCCATCAGAGTATCCAACAGAACAACCATGAAGTAGACATATGTTTAACTGCCTTGGTGCTAGCAGTACATTAAGATCAGCAAATATTACCCATATATCAACATTAAGAAGAATTATGGTCACATCCAAACATCAGCTTGTCCAAAGCTGGAAACTTCACAACCCCTGTAAGCAAAGAGAATAAACAGCCAGTCACTCTTAACTAAATTGCAAAAGTAGCTTCAGAATTGTCTTTCACCACAGCATTTTCAACATAATACACAGCGGAAAACTAAATGATAAGAATAGACAAAGGTTAAACACATGAGCTTACCTTGAAAATGGCAAGGAAGGATATAACATACTATCTATCAATTAGCAGACTATGCAGCTTCGTGATTCAGTTATTATTGAACTACGGTAAACATACTTTCTAAAATATCACTAATGCAAACTATGCAGTGCCATGATTAATTAGTTAAAGGTAGAGGAGCAAACGTTAAACCATTATTTCAATCAAAGACATCGCCTATTTTGAGACGTAACCGAAGAAACTCCATTTAGACGGATCTAAATCTACAGTAAAATTACAAG